>NC_052502.1:71970973-72030490 GCF_016617805.1 Bactrocera tryoni | reverse complement strand
TCAAAAATAAAAAAAATTACGAAAAAAAATAAATTAAAAATTATATTAAGTGTAATTAGGGAACATGAATTTGAATAAAACGAAAATTCAAAAAATAAATTTAAAACAATCGCAACAAAAATTTAAAACCAATACTGGCTTTATCGTATTTTGAAATAATATAATTTGTAAAAGGCACACATCAAAAAGAAAACAAAGCATTTCAGCTTTCAACCACTAAGTCACACAATTATTTTGATTAATTTAAGGGGGAAAACAATTAATCCCCCAAAATGAAAAACTGAAATTATTTCTAATCGCCTTTCTTTCTCACCTGCCCAGCGCTGACTTCCGCTACTCTCCATTCACAACTTTTTAAGCACTTCATTTACTCCGTTTCCTGGCATCATTGCCATACCCTAATCGGCATACCGACCGCCAGCAGCCGACTACAACCGCAAGCCGCAACAATTAACGCAGGCATTTTTCGTGCAATTATTTGTCACCCGTCGTTTGGGCGATAGAAATCGCAAATATTTTCATAACTAATGTGTGGCTAAGTTTGTGTATATGCATGTGTGTGTGTGTGTGTGAAAAGCATAACTCTAAAAGCGCGCTGCCAGGCGCTTGAAAGGGTTACTGCGTAGCAATGGCAACACTGCGAGTAATTTACACTGAAGTGCAGCAATAACAACAACACACAGCACATTAACAGTAATAGGTGTAACAGCATCAACAACATCATCATTAATATTATTTTGATTGTAACTGCGTTTTGCAGCCACCCAAAACTGCTTTGACGCCGAATTTCCTGCACGCTAATGAATTTGTATGAATTTCGATATTAGTTTAAGGCATGCCAAATATATTTATAAGTATGTTTTATACCCTAAACAAGGTTTATAAAGTTCGCCATGAGGTTAGTAATACCCAGCAGAAAATGTCAGAGACGCTATAAAATATATAAGACAATTTAACTATATTTTATCTGTCTGTCGGTCTATCTGCATATATGCGACAAGTTCCTCATTTTTTGAGACATAGATCTAAAATTTTGCACACGTTGTTTTTTTTCTAAGAAGCTACTCATTTATCGAAATCGCCGATCTCTGACCACTATAGCATATAGCTGCCATACAAACTGAACGATCGGAATCAAGTCTTTATATGAAAAACTCGATTATTTAAAGAGATATCTTTATAAAACTTGACATTAAATATTTTCCTAGATAATGCTACAATCTACAAAAAAATTGTTTGCATCGGATTAATATAGCATATAGCTGCCATACAAAGTGACCGAGCAAAATCAAGTTTTTATATGGAAAACTTTTATATTCGAAGAGACAGCTGCACGAAATTTTGCATGTATTATTTTCCTAAACAATACTACAATATCTGAAGAAATTGCTCATATCGGACCACTATAGCATATAGCTGCTATACAAAGTGACCAGGCAAAATTAAGTTTTTGTATGGAATTTTTTTTATTTGAAGAGATATCTTCATGAAATTTGTCAAGAATTATTTTCCTAAGCAACGCTATAATATCTCAAGAAATTGTTCAGATCGGATCACTATAGCATATAGCTGCCATACAAAGTGAGCAACCGCAATCAAATTTTTGTATAGAAAACTTTTTTATTTGAAGCGATATCTTCATGAAATTTTCCGTAGACTATTTTTCAAGGTTACTCTACAATATTTCAAGAAATTGTTCAGATCGGACCACTATAGCATATAGCTGCCATACAAAGTGAGCAACCGCAATCAAGTTTTTGTATGGAAACTATTTTATTCGTGTAGTGTATTATGGCTTCGATGCAGTCGTAGTTAACTTTTTTCTTGTTTTATTTAAGCATATACATGGTATATACGTATCCATATACATATATATTATATATCCGCGTGCTGCTTCGAAATTGCCCTTATTGCAAGCATTTGTAACATTTATCCTAGATTACTAATGTCCTTAATGCTTAATGTTTTCATTTATGGCAACATACATACACGCACATGAACATATAAAAGCATGCATACACATACATACATATATACAAGCATATTTTTCTCATCACAGCTCTACTCTCGCCACTGTTCGGCGTTTAATGCGTCTTATTTGCTCGAAACCCATATCGAGTCAAAGGCAAGCCGTCCCTGAAGTGCTATTCATAAAGCAAAAATAAACGAAAAAGAAATCAGAGCCTTCTACAATGTCGCTACACGCATATTTGTCAAACAATCGCACCCTTTTTGCAGCGCAGCTAGAAAAATTTGCCATAACTAAGTGGCGGGCAATCAAAAATATACACTACAAACGAATCCATGCAACCCTTTCACACAAAAATCGCACACACAACATAAATAACGGTATCTATATAAACACGCACATACATGCATGCACACATAACTGTATTGGTGTCGCCACTGTACCAGCAATCTCCTGCCGCATCCACTTTATTTGCTCTACAATGGCAATAATGCCATACACTTTGCACTCATTGTGCGCATACTTTTGTGACACACTGGTGTCAGTGACTTATAAGCTGTCAGCTGTTGTGGCGGGGGAGCTTAAGTGTTTTCGAGCAGCGTCTGATTGTGTTTAGCGGATTATTTTTGATTTGTTGTAATGCCAGCTAATTACTGGAGCAAAGTACTCTTTGGAAGATTATAGGGTGTCGATTGTTTTGGGTGGTGCAGGTGTCTTTGAAGTGGAAGTGCAGGAAAATTCTCAAAATTGAGGAAGCCTAGCTTTCTAATAAGCCAAAATGAGTTATTAAAAAGCTGTACCAGCAGTATTTTATCAGCGCTCTCTCTCTATTCCTTTATAGTCGATGCCGCTCTTTCTGAGTCAATCCATTCATCTATCTTTTTAAGTTTCTCTCTTTCTCTCTAGCTATCTTTCTGTGTGCCTCTCTCTTATATTTCGGGTGTGTGTTCTCTCTCTCTCTCTCCTTCTATATATACATATGTATTTCCATAGGTCTCCCTCTCTATCGATCTAAGTTTCGGAGTCCCTCGAAATCTATCTCCTTATATTTTTAAGTCTTTCTCTTGCTATTCTTCAATATCTATCTCTCCATCTGTATTACTGAAACTCTTTCTCTCTATCTCTTTGTATTTCTATATGTGTATTTTTACCTATACCTCCCGATCTCTCTCTCTCATTACCTTGTATTTCTTAAACTCATTATATCTTTCTGCATACAATAATTTATTTGCCTCTCCCTGCCTCTTTCTACTTCTCTGTGTGCCTCCCATTCACAACATCTACCTCTCTGCGTGTTAGTATGCCTCCAACTATCTACTACCAGTTTTCGTCTCTCCCTTTAATCGACTGTCTCTCCATGCATCTCTTTTTCTATTTATAGTTCTACCTTTATCTCTCTCTAAATTTCTGTGTCTCTTTTCTACACAAATATATTTATATGCCTCTCTCGTCTTCCACATAAGCCGCCGTGTCTCTCGCTATCTCAATATCAAACATTCTGGGTCTCTCTTTCTCAGTTTTCAGAGAGATATCACTTGGGGGTTTGTATCTCAGAAATTAGTCAAAAGATGTGATATTTGACGCTTCAGTGGTAGATTATTTCTTTTAATCAACAAATTAAACACTGATGAAAGAAGACTCCTCATAAGATCTCTCAGAATCTGAACCTCTCTTTTTGAACACCATATTTATACATAAATCTAGCTAAGTTAACTTGTACTTGGATATTCTAATTAGTTTTTTGCCATTCTACCAACTGTTGTTACAGGCAAGCCCTCATGTCCAATCGCGGGTCCGATTCGGACAAACTCAATCCGACACATGTCAGCAGCTCACGTGCGCCACTGCATTTGGGACACACCGGTCGGCCACCGCATCACTTGCATCCGCATGCGGCGCTACACGACAATCAGGCGGACGACGAGGACAAGCTGTTGGATGTGGTCGGACCGCCGCAGAGCCCACTATTGCCTTTGAGTCATTCGTTGCAACAGATGCATGCGCATCAGCAATCCGGTAGGTCTAAATAAAAGTATATTACACAAATATATGCTTGAAGTAAGATCAGAAGAGAGCTTAGCTTACTTCAGATCGTACGTACATCCACATTTTTGCGCTAGTATTACGCACGCTTCAGATCACACATTTATTTTCTCATTACCGCCATTTTTTGTTTATTTAATTTAATCTATTCCATTTTTCTAACCAATTTAAAGCCCTTGCAGCCTGGTTCAACCATTTGGCCGGTGCCGGCGATCATGCGAACGAAGAAGCTCTACGTCGTCGCCTACAATCCGACGATGTCGAACGTGATGGCAGCGATTCGAGCTGTTCGGAGAGTGTGGGCGGCAGCACGGGTGGCGCATTCCGACCCACCTCCTCGGGCAGTCCGAAAGAAGGCGCTGCTGGTGGTTTAAATGCAGCTGGCGCATATCCCTCACCGAACATTTCGGTGGGCCCACCGATACACCCCTCGCCGCATCTGTTGCCTTACCTCTATCCACATGGCCTCTATCCGCCACCGCATCTGGGGCTGCTACACAATCAGGCAGCTGCGGCCGCCGCCATGAATCCGGCCAGTCTCAATCCGGGCTTGCTGTTCAATGCGCAATTGGCGCTCGCCGCACAACATCCCGCCTTATTCGGACACTACTCAGGACATACGCCCGTCTCACCGCTGCAGGGACTCAAGGGACATCGCTTCTCGCCATACAGCTTGCCTGGCAGTTTGGGTTCTGCCTTTGATGCTGTTACGCCTGGTTCGAATGCGAATCGCGGCGGCCCGTCAGGCGCTGGAGATGCCTCCACACTGGGACCCGGTAGTAGCGGTCCCGGTAGCAGTATAGAAAATGGACCGCGCAGTTTGAGCTCCAGTCCACGTCCACGTGCCTCATCCAACTCGCCGCCGACGCGTCCGATTTCTATGTCGCCAACGACGCCACCATCACTGCTGAAGCGGCAGAATTCACCCTCAGAGCTGAAGAGTATCGAGAAAATGGTCAACGGACTGGAAGTGCAACACAATGGTAGTGGCAGCAGCGCTGGTGTGGGCATGGGTATTGGTATTGGTGCGCTGGTTAGCGGCGCTTTAGAGGAGCTGCAACGCAAGACACCAACACAGGTGGATCAGTGACATTTGTTTGATCGAGACGATAACGACCGTTCGTCCGTCATCGATCTCGACGATGTGTGACCGCAAGAGCAGGTTTTCCTGTTGCTTTAGTGGGCTTACAAAGGAGCCTACGCGCATATGAACGCGGTGGCAATGCAGCTAACAAAATGGCAGTCAAAAAACTGCACTGCGACAAAAATATGTCAATTGCTTGTTAGGCTACTAGGCTAAGGCTAGAGTGTAGTGTCACAGTCTAAGCCTCTACCGCCAATGCACATTTACTTGTCTCTCGTATGTATATAATAATAAGTACGTATGTAAATTTAGCTTAAGTAGTATAACAAATAAGCCTAAAAGCGTTTATCTACTTGTTTAAAACTATGTTCCACATATGATCCATACATAAATGTTTACTAAAAAGAGTATTTTCGTGCAGAAATGCGGCAGTTAAATAGAAGCAATGTGACGGCAAGCTTAACAATGTATGCTTGTTTCGTAAAAGGTGGCGTATAACGGTTTGTTTCGAATTTTCATCACATACCAATGCTGTACTGCATGTGTTACGTGCGATTTAATCGTTACACAGAACGTTACAAGAATATCTATTGAATTCTGTGCACATATTAAATTTTTTGCTTACGTTCCACATAGCATCCACACAAATTTAACATATTTTTGCACGCAAATGCTTTACTTTTTAATACTTCGTTGAAAGCAACACAAAAAGTTATGTTCCACATATAATCCACATACGTTCCACACTGTATTTGTTGTTCTACATTTGCTTTAAGCATTTTTTAGCTGTTTCAAGTTATGTTTTTGTTTAACTGGCGCGTCTGCCTACACCAGCAACTATCTCTGCAAGTATTGTATCACACATATGTAGTTAATTATATACATAGGTTTAGCATTATATAACTAAAACAATTTTGATTTTTGTACACTTTTGCGTTTTAAATTTAGTTAACTTTTTAAGTTCTCAAACCAAAGAGTTACTTTCAGTGTAAAAAATATAATTTTTTCTAACAAAACCTAAATATACTACTAAAACTTAGTTCTTGCTACTTAGAAACTTGCATAAAAATATAATTGTGTTTAATTTTGAAAAAAAAAGTTATGTTATAACATTTCTCTTAATTGTTCCGCACGTGCACTGTGAAAAATATTTAAAAACACTTCTCTTTAGCCGCAAATGTAAGTGACTTGCCCCCCAAAACCCCCAAAAAATGCCTAGTAGCTTTAGGAGAGGGCGTGGCGTTCAACATTACACGCTCAGAGTATTATAATTTAACATAGGACATTGTATAAATGTGTAATTTTTTCTGCAAATAATTATAAAAATTAAAATATAAAACTAATAGGCGTAAAGGCTCGTATTATTTAGTTTAAATTTTTTAAATGGTAATAATTTGTTTTTGTAACAGTTCAATATGTTCCTCACTTACATGTAATAATGTTTTTAAATGATTTTTTTTAGTTAAAAATGTTAAATTAAGTTTTAAAAATATGTGAAAAATAAACAACAACACTTTTTTCGCCGAAAAGTGCAACAAATGGTTTAAAAAATACACTGTAAAACAAAATGGGAAAGCAATATTAATTATAGTTAATTAATGCACTGAAATATTAATTAAAAATTACACATTTGTTTGTTTTACGCTGTTAAGAATTTCGGTGTGCAACAAAGCATAAAAATATAATACAAAAATTTAGTGTTGACAACCGAAAAAAAATTAAAATAGTTTAAAGTAAAAATGGCGAGAAAACCGCTTTTTAAAATGAACACACTGTAATTAACAAAAAATAAAAATAAAAATAAAAATAAAATAACACAGCAATTCAGGAAAAATGCTGAATGTAAAATAAATTAAGAAAAAAAATAAGAAAAAAAAATAACTAATAAAAAACAATTTCTCAGCAATAGCTTAAATACGAGTATGTGAAATTACCACCCTTTAAATTATAAAAAATTAAACCTAAATGTAGTATATATAAAAACACAAGCGTATATAGAGTACATACACACATATATATTTATAAATTCTTATAAAATTTATATATGTATATTTAAAAAAAAGTAAATAAATTGATTAGTGTAAAAATGCATAAAGTCCCACTTATCCTTTGAGTAAATTAAGCGAGAAAGCAACAAAAACGCAAAACACAGTGTATGAAATTTAAAAAAGAAATATACTATATATATATAAATATAAAAAAATATTAATATGTACTAATTTAAATGCATATAAATACATACACATATATAAAATTCACAGTAATGTACATAGTTACAATTAAATTTATACATACATATATAAAACTATATATAAATGCATATTGATTAGTAATAAAGACACTTCTACATGAAGCATTAATTAATTAAAAACAAAAACAATACAGTTTTTCGCTTTAAAAATGGGAAAGGGATAGCGAAAACAAATAAAAAGTAAGTATTTCGTCAACTAGTAAAGGTTTTCGATAAAATATGCAAAAAATGTTGAGAAAACTTGCAACAAACATAATTTCTTAGAAGAAAAATTTTAGATATTTAAAAATATGCAAAATTGTATGCATAAAACATACGTTACACATACGATCCACAAGTTTTTTTGGGTTATAAATTGATGTATAAATTGTAGCTAATTTAAATGTTGAAAACGCATGTTTTTTGCAAAAACTAAGCATGTTCTACATATAATCCACATGTCATCCACAAGAAATTTTGCAGTTTGAACCTCTAGCTAATTAAAACGTCGAAAAAACATGTTGTTTACAAAAAATAAGCATGTTCCACATACGATCCAAATATGTCCCACACTTACAAAATGTGCTACATCGCATTCTTGGCTTATAGTTTTCATTTTCTATGATATTTTCGAGTTAATAATGATACTAATCAGCTTCAAATCGTGGTTTCTGTATAAAATTAAAAATTTCTTGCCACATTATTGCAGTTTACTATTGAATATTACTAAAATTGTTATTTCTGAACAAATCTGAATCACTGCTCCATAAAAATCGTAATATTTTATTCAATGCTGATGTTTAGTTAAATAAAATGCAATTGTAAATTTAAGAGAATGGAAAATATCATGAGAGTGTCCGCTATTTTAAGATATAGCTAAATAATATGCTTATATTAGAGCTTTCTGCCAACAATTTAGCAAATTTCACTTAGGATCCACATATGTTCCACACTTAAAAAATACACAGAAACACCCAAATCGCTCTTCGCTAACATATTTGTTGCGAAATAAGGGTATTAACCAGTTGAAAATGGTGATTTCTCCATAAAATTAAAAATTTCTTGTAACAATTTTACAATTTATTATTGAATATGGCAAAACTTATAGCTTTTCAACGAAACTGAATCACTTCTTCAAAGAAAAATCTAATTTTTTTATGAAAGTTTAAATTTTAGTTAAGCAGAACAACACGGAGTTACAACAGCAACTGAAAGTTCTAGACGACATGGCAAAGTAGGTATTGTATTTTGAGAATTAAAAAAGGTTATGGTAAATAGTTGATTAGTGAAAAAACGCTGACAAACTGAAAGAAATTTTGTAGCAGATATGATTTTCGAGCAGTAAAATATCAGGTATTAAAAAGTTACACAAAATTTTGTTTCACACCCAATACACATGTAATTTCTGCACTTTTAGTTTCAAACCAATTAAAACATCGATAGCGCATGTTTTTGTAGAAAAACTAAACAAGTTCCACATGCGTTCCACATATGTTCCACAACCCAAAAATAAGCTACAGCACTAGTCTTGTTTGTATTTACAATTTTCCTTAAGGTTTGGCGATAAGTAAGAATATTTACCCGCAGAACAGCGAGCTTGTTGTACGTAAAAATTTATTTCTGTTGAAATTTTCCCATCCTCTTAACAACTATTGCTATTTTCTATCGAACTTGCATCGTTTCTCCGCATAAAAATCCATTTTTTTTCAATATTTCAATAACCTGCTTCTTTACCAACCTAAAATTCAAGACTGTATGGCAAATAATAGAAATTATTATCCAAAAAAAATTATACAAAATATATTTCTTAACAATTATTCAACTTTCCGAAAGTAAAATAGTGCATTTATGTATGTTAATTATTTTGACTTCCTAACACCAACTTTTCCACGCAGCATTAGCATCTCTATCTAACTCCTGCAGTAATGATCTCTCTCTTATCCACACTACCGAAAAATGCTGTGACTCTCAAATACGGCAATAAATGTTTGATTAGCATTAGTTGTTGTAACAGCTATGAAAATCGAATAACAGCAATAAACTAGCAAAAGTTACAGCCTGCGTACTCCCCAGTTAGAGCACTGCAATTGACACTAAATTTTTTTTGGCTGTGACAAATTGCAACAACGCGCAGCAGCATGCGCTTCGGTCACTCAGGGTCGGGTCAGTGGCTGACCCCTGCAAACGTAGCTGACCGTTAGTGCTACTAGTATGTATATTTTACTGCTGCTGGTGTAACTGCTGTATTAGAGTGTGGCATGTGACATGTGGCACATGTGCCTTGGCTATAAATGTGGCTAACTTTCATTAATTCGTTGGGGGGTGGCATTGATAATGGCACGCGCGCATCGGGACCTCATCGATTTTCGACTTGATATGCAGTCAATGTGTTGCGATTGTCTGCGGCTGTCAATTTCAAAAATTATAAACAATTTATTGCATGAGAGTGGAGTGTAGAGCGCGTGAAGAGGGTGCGGAAGGTGAGGGTTAGAGCATTTAGTGGAAATGCGAATGCACTTTAGTTGATAAAGTTATCAAAACAAAACACAGACACAAACACAAAAAAGCAAAATAAATGCGATATGTGTAGCGGTAATCACGAAGGGATGTGCAATGAAGTGACAAAAGACAGGGTGTGAGAGCAAAAGACCCACACACTACTTAGTGTGGATGCAGGCAATTGAAATATGTGAAGTGCATTTAATTTTGTTGTCTTTTAGAGTAGCATTGTTCGTATACTCATTGATTGTAAATAGTTATTTTTGATAATGGGAAAGGGACCGTATACATAAAAGCATTTTAGTAAAGTAATTAAAAAATTCGGAAAAAATATAACACTGAGTTTTCTATTAATTTTTTTATATTTTCATTTTTAATACATTAAAAAAAAATTATGAAAATTCCGATCTGGCAACACCAAAATATTTTATAAGGTTTAGCTTTTTGAATGATTATGTTTTTCTTTTTGTGAATATTTTTTATACACACTAATTATTTTACTAAAAAAAAGTTCAATCTGGCAACACCGAAATATATTTTTTAAGTTTTCTCTTACTGGGTGATTATGGTTTTCTGTTTGTAAATAATTTTGACACATACTAATTATTTTGCTAAAAAAATTTCAATCTGGCAACACAAAAAAATGTGTATAAGTTTTCTTTTTCTGAATGATTATGATTTTCTTTTCGTAAATTACAATTTGCTTTAAATTTAATTCTAAAAAAAAATCAAATATTTCGATCTGGCAGCACCTAAAATATTTTTAAGCTTCATCCTTTTCTGTGTTTTTGTTTTTTGTAAATATTATTTTAACCCATCGATTTAATTTACCTACACAATTTTTCAAAAATTTTAATCTGGCAACACTAAAAAATTTATTGAAGTTTTCTCTTTTTGTAAATATTTTTTATGCCAACCAATTTATTTTGCCTAAAATATTAAACAAAATTTTCGATCTGGCAACTCCAAAAAATTCTTTGGGTTTTTGTTTTTGCATGATTATACTTCTTTTTTGTAAATAGTTTTTATATCATTTCATTTTATCTAAAAAAAACATAAAAGTTTTCAATTTGGCAACACCTTAAATTTTTTTTAAGTTTTCTTTTTGCATGATAATGTTTTTTTATACGTATTGTATACAAACCAATTTATTTTGTCCATAAAATTAATCGAAAACTTTAGTGAATATCTTCGAACAATATGGCCAGAGCGACGACGAAGGTGTGAACCGGTGCTTTGTTATGATGCAAAGGCATACTATTTTGTGCCGGATTCGCTGAATGGAAGGTAAGGAGGGATTCCCCATAAGGTCTTTTGAGCTACCTATTGACTCAGCTATCTGCCGCACCTTGAATCGGTGGTGTATCAATACGAGACCGTGGACTTCCATGGTAGCCATTACTAGGTACCTGGACGAGACTCATCAAAAACAAGGTTAAAACTCGTTAAACCAAACTTTGACGGTCACAATCAAAGTCAAGGAGTCACCTAATACAGCATCCAATCAATGATTAATCTCACTCTCTTATTTGCATACGTAAAATACGCATCTAAAGACCTATTTTACAGTTCTCTTAAATCCGAACAGATACACGTAACCGCTTTCACACGCCGTCAAAATGAAACTACGATTTGGACACTGTTAGTCCAACAGCTTAGATATATTCGAAGTTCTTTTAAAGACAGTATTTTTGGAAGAAGACTGAAAGAGGGAGATCTCATCCCACAAAAATCGGGTCTACAAAATCGGAAGGGATGTGGATTTTTATCCTGCCAAGGAATGTCAACAAAACCGAAAACTTTAAGATTTACTAAAATTATGATATTTTTAATCCAAACAGTATAAATTAAAATTTCCCCGAAATTTGTAATGCCCTGAAGAAACCGTCGGAGCCTTGTGTAAATAACTATGACCGTCTCTCCTTGTGGTTTTGAGAAATCGATCTGAAATTTTGCACACGTTCTTCCTTCCTTAGGAAGCTCATCATTTGTTGGAACCACAGATATCGGACCACTATAGCATATAGCTGTCAACAATCAAACCGATCAGAATAAAATCCTTGTATGGAAAACTTTTTTATTTGAAAATGTATCTTCACGAAATTTGGCATGAACTATTATCCAAGATGTCGTTACAATCTCCAAACAAATTGTTCAGATCGGATCACTATAGCATATAGCTGCCATACAAACTGACCAGTCAAACTCAAGTCCTTGTAAGATAAACTTTTTTATTTGACGAGGTATCTTCCCGAAACTTGGCATGAACTATAATCCAAAGCATTGCTACAATCTCCGAACAAATTGTTCAGATCGGACCACTATAGCTTATAGCTGTCATATAAACCCAACTAGCCAACCGATGAATATCAAGATAAAAATATTTTAATAACCCTGGAAGCTATAAGAAATGCACCTGTGAAGAGTATTATAGCTTCGGCGCAGCCTAAATTAAAGTTTTTTCCTTTCCAAATTTCGAAATGACTTTTTGACATTTTCCACCAATTGACAGCTGTCAGCTAAAATTTTAGTTTTCATTTTTATGACTTTGTTGATTTTATGCCTGATTATATAAACACTATAATACACTACGTAAATACGTAAATACGTAAACAAATAAGTAACGCATTATTAATTGTCTTAACCCTTTCAGCGCGAACATTACAACACGCCTTCCCCGCAGTGTTCCACGAAGTCAATAGTGGGTACTAATGCCTCAAAAGTTTATTGTTCCGTTCTGCTGTGGCCAATGCGTGACAAAATATGCTTAGCAGCGCAGCGGGCGCGTATTTACTATTAGAAACTCAAATACATACAAAAAACAACAGCAACAACAATATTGAAGGAATGGCTTAAACGAAGCAGCTGTCTGGAGTTTTCCAACGAAAATGCTGCCTTTAACCCCATTATGGTGGTTTTTACTGCTCATATTGTTGCTTTTGTTGCTGTTGTTGTTTTATGATCACCACTTTTCACGCATTTATGTAAGCACTCAAATACAATTTGTTTGCGCGCCTAAATGCGTGCTATACTAATTCACAAATCATGCCGACAAATGTAGGTGTTTAACCCTTTGCGGGCTAACTGTCAACCCAACCCCGCCTTTCACTCGATACATATTCCATATTTATTTATTTCATATATTTCTGCCATGCGTGCGCATTTTTGTTGCTGTTCTATTGCCTTTAGTACAAATTTTTCATTACTCTGGCTTGTTGTTGTTGTTGTTTTCCTATTACCATTCAAAATTTATGCATCGCTTATGAATGTTTGACAGTCGCAATGACTTCGACTTGTAGCAATTTGTTAGCTACAACTTATTAATGCGGGCGGTTACACTTGATTTGTTGAGGTTAAACTTTGCCGCAAGCTCATTTCGTGCCTCCCCTCCACCAGCCGGCGAGGAATATCATTTGACATGTCCATGTCTGCGCTGAAAATGTGCTAATGTATCGAGAATTTATGGTGAAATGCGTTTGTTGACATGCCGGAGTCACTAACTTTTTATGATTTATATACTCTGGCAAGGTGGAAATAACAGTGGGTGGGGGAAGGGGTTTAAAATAGCGTGGAAAGAATCAGTCAAATGAAGTCAGAAAATATTTTAGCAGAAATATAGTTCTTTTTATGGAATTTGGCAGCTATTTTTAGCATTTGTAATAATAATTTCAAAAAAGCTCTAAAGCACAGCGAAGCTTTCACACTTTTATAATCAGTCAATGGTAATAAGAGAATATCTGAGCAAAAAGGTAGCTATTTTATAAAATTTTGCAACTAGTTTTGGCATTTCTAGTAATAATTTAACAAAAAGCTCCAAAGCACAGCGAAGCGTTCACAATTTTATAATGAGTCAGGAAGTAAGAAAAAGTCTGATGAAAATATAGCCACTTCTATAGAATTTGGCAACAATTTTTGGCATTACTAGTAATAGTTTAACAAAAAGCTGCAAAGCACAAGAAACGTTTTACAACTTTTATAATCAGTGAGGAAGTAAGAAAAAGTCTGACGAAAAATACAGCTTTTTTTATAAAATTTGGCGACAATTTGTAGCACTTCTAGTAATAATTTACCAAAAAAGCTCCAAAGCACAGCGAAGCTTTCACAATTTCATAATCATTCCCAAGAAATAAGAAAATACTTTAGCAAGAATGTAAATAACTTTATAAAATTTGGTAACTACTTTCAGCATTTCTAGTAGTAATTCCACGAAAAGCTCCTAAGCACATTGAAGCTAATATCATACCTGATTTTCCAAAAAATTTCTGAAAATTGTATATTGGCTAATAACGATAAAACGATAGCTAATTCCAATGAATATTTTTTCATAAAACATAAAGCTCCAAGGCATGTTAGTTATCGTAAAGCTTCCACACCAATCGAATAATATTTAAACAAAAATATACCAAATTACATAAAACTTTATATTAATTTTTTCCATTATGAAATGATTATATTTCACAAAAAGCTCCAAAGCACAGAGCTTTCACGCCAATTTTACTATAAAACTGCAGCCAAAAATACCTTCTTTTATAGAATTTAGCAGTTATTTTTGGCATTTTTAGTATTGATATTATAATAAGCTTCAAGGCACATGGAAGCTTTCACATCAATTTCACTATAAAACGGGAGCTAATCCGGGCTAATTTTTGGCTTTCTAAAAAACATTTACCAATATTTTTGGTATTGCTAATAAAATCTGTGAAAGCTCTGACAAAACTTTTCCAAAAAACTGTTGAAAATTACGCTTTGACTGCCACAGCAACAACTTTGAATTAATTTTGAAGAGATTGGTAGCTATTATCACTTTTTCTTATAATAGTTTTTCTAAATGCGCCAAAACTTAACGGCTATATGGAAGCTTTCACAAAAAGTTCATGAAAAACTAGTAAGGATTACATTTTTCAATTGTTATAGCCAGTATTTAGATCATTTTATAGAATTTACTAACAATTTAGTATCTTTAACGATAGTTTGTACAAAAAACGCTAAAAGCTTCTCGGCTTTGTTGAAGCTTTCACAAAAAAAAGCTGACGAGGACTATATTTTTTGGCAGGGAAAGTAAAAAATTTATAATTGGAAAGCAATTTTAAAAATTTCTAATAATAAATTCATAAAAAGCTTGAAAGCATAACGAATATCGTTGAAGCTTTCACATAAATTTCGTTATAAAACTGGTGAGAATTACAAGATAGATATTATCTCTCATTCCACTCATACTTTTGATAATCGAACTGAAGTCCTTAAGCAGTCACACCCAAAATTTTCCCCCAGAAAGCTTAGTACCTTAAAAGGCAGCTCGAGATTATCGGTCACAAATTGGATTAAACACAATTTGAGGGATTAAAATTCAATAATCGAAAAACACCCGAAAAATTTAAACGACAGTTCAAGGAATACAGCTAAAGGGTTAGTTCGAGGTGTTTTACACAACACCAAATTCAACAGCTGCTTATCGGATACACTAAACGCGTGTAAAATTCGTTAATCGCACAGCGAGCTCTAGCTAATCGCTTTCGACTATCGATTGTGGAACGTGTTTAAATGTATTTGCCGCAAGTAACTGCCAGAAAAAACTCTAAACTTTCACTTTTCATCGTCAAAAATATGGAAATTAGGGTTTTGCGCGCGACTGAGTGTGGCGTGTAACGACGGCCGAACGCGTTTGTGACTCGCGTTTCGCGGCTTATCGCGAAATTTGGCACTTACAGCATTTTTAGCGCTAATCCGCACACCACACCACAGCAGTCTGATTGGCCATTTACCACTTTTTAGCCTTAGCACCTTTAGCTTTGTACGGTTTAGGGCGCGAGTGGCTCATTAGCTCGTGTTGCACGTCGCATGCGATTAACAAATCCATCGTTTCTCCCACCGCCGCCGCCGCATAATTGTAATCGCGTGGGTGGCAACTATGCTTTAATTTTCGGCTTGATGGCCATCACGAGCGTAATAATTGGTTATAAAAAGTGGCGGGAACAAAGAACGCCGCAAAGAAACCTGCAAGCAGCGGTTGGGTGGAAAAACTTATGAGCTTTGAAAGTCATACTTTTGGCAGTTAGTTGAGCCACTTTGCCGCACACTTGGACCACCGTCGAAAATAAGGTGCGAATTTATTGTTATATCGGCATTGTATGGCCGCCACCTGGTATATGGCACCTGGCCGGTTGTTTCTAAGTACTTGCAGCTTAGCGGAAGTGGCGGTGTGGCGCCAGTTCGGCAGCTGGGTTGACTTGTCACAAACGCCGGCACTACTTTGTTTTTGACGCACTAGTTAGTGTTGGCTACTTCATTTTAATTAGGCGCCTAATTAATGCCTTTTATTGGTGGGAGAAATTTTTTGAAATTATTTTTCGACTAACCGCCATACCAAACTAAATAGTAGGCGTCGAAAGTGCTCTTTGCAGCTCGTCAGTTTATTTTACAAGTGTAATAAAGTAGTTAAACATATCGAACATAATCTCATTTAAGTTTAATCAAGGATTTATGTGATGATTTGAGCACTTCCCATTCCGTGGCTCTGCAGTTCCACTGCAAACTTCATCTTCTACAGGACCAGGATTTTTCATCCGGTCAAAGACTGTCAACCCGGCAGCGTTCTGCCGCTACAACAACAACCCAATACCTATGCGAAAATATGACGTAAAGAATAGGACAACTAAACTGATTTCGACTTGGTTGAAAAAGGCAGTTAAGTCCTTAAGTTCGAGGTTTTTCTATTGTCGCAGCATAAAGCTTTCCCGAAAAAAGTTCTTAGGAAAACTGATTTTATTAAATGTCTTGGTTAGCCATAAGACCATGTCCATCCTGGTTAAGTATACACGTCTGTTGTTGGAATAAATGAGTCGGTTTACTGACTGTGACGGTGTGGTAGGAATGGATGGATCGGCCTTATAAAGTGGTCTTATAAATTGTTAAAAAAAATTCCGAGGCTGACGTTGAAAAACAACTAAACCTCACTGCCGAAATTGCAAGGATCTTGTGAATGAGGAATGCTATAAACATAGGGCGAACTCTTTGAATGATGAATTCGTATTTACCACAGAACTTTGAGAAGCCTTTTAGAAATTTTGGATACTACACTGATAGCATAAGATACTTATGCTAACTCTTCAGGCACTTAGAAGCCATGAACTCGAATTTAACTGTTTAACTTTGAAGAACCATTTTGGAAATTGTAAGATATTTTTAAACCTACACGACTATTAAGGGATATAACGACTTTACTGGGTCTTCGTTTTAAAACCTGCACAGCTATTAAGGCTTACCCTACTCGATCTTTTTTCTAAAAAGCGAAGATTTGGACCGGTCTTAGAGATAGAAGGATCTATGCAGAGATAGTTCTTTCAGGTGCTTTAGATCATCTTAAGATCTTGATATTAATTAGGTCATTTCTCTCGTCTTGGTTGGAGTTAGTGAGTAAATGCCGCTGGGTGAATCGAAGTCTTGAACCGAATAGGAAATATAACAATAATTACCCTCGCGAAAACATATTTTGAGAGCTTAAAAGAGAAATGTTATCGATGTATAACCCTTTGCAGTCTTATAGAACCTACTGAAGCAGTTATTGGATTTTCAAAACTGCTCAGGAACTCCACTTAGACGTTGGAATGTGTGTTTTCGCCTTGTAAAACTGTTCACTGGAGAAATATAAAGACACAGACCAAAAGAGACTAAGTTTGAAGAGAAGCTTAGACTACTTTTGAACTACTCTGCGATTTCTTGACTTCATAGAGCTTTGCAGAAACACTTATCAGCTGCTGGGATGTGATTTTGAACTTGAAAAGCTTTTCAGTGGAGAAAATATAGAGCCGCAGACCAAAACAGACTAAGCTTTATAGAAATATAGAATTAAGATTCAACCAATTCGGAGTGTTTTGTCTGCAAAGAGCTTTCCAGAAACCCTTATGAGCTGATGGTATACAATTTTATGCTTGTATAACCTTTCAGCCACGCAATATTGAGTGGTAGCTTAGAAGCTCGAATAGATCAGTGATGAGAGGACAGCCAAAAGTCTAAGATAGCTCATAAATATAGACATATGCTGTTGTAAATAAATACAATTTCTTATGAAACTTCATTATAAGAGTAGCCTAATGCGTTGGCGGAGTTTTTGGACCGTTACAAATGCAATAAATAACAACAAAAACAACAACAGCCACACAAAACACACAAAAAAGGTTCGAAAAATGCCAAAAAGTGTACCAAAATTTCGTCCGACTTCAATAAAAAAATGCAATAAATTTGAAAGGCGCAAATTGCACTAGCTGCCGCACAACTAACTATAAAAAAAAACAAAAAGAAGCCACTTCGCTTGCTGTTGCAATGACATTTAACACTCAATTGATTAGGAAATTTATGACTTGCTCAGCTGACAAAGCATTACCGCTGCGTGCACTGCCGGGCAAAACGCACCGAAATCCATATGTGTATGCGTGTGAGCAGTTCAACCACCAGCGCAAGTGACAGTGTGACAGGCGGCTGGCAGAGTCAGTTGGTCGCCTCGCTGTGTGTTTTCTATTCGTCAATTGACCAATGAAGCGTGCTGTTTAGCAGTTAATTCAATTTGTGTGAGTGTAGGTGTGTGTGTGTGCATGTATGGGTGGGTTGACAGTTTTTTTGAAGGGATGCTAATGCTTTTGTTGCTACGAAAATGTGAAAGATTGCTTGTGTTAATGACTAAAATTGCTGCGCCTGCAAATTAAACGTTTAACCCAAAGTGACGCAGTAATTCACTACAACAAAAACCGAGTGGAGTCATAAAAGGCGATGCAATTAATTAAAATTAAGTTTGACAAATTTTCAATTGGTTTTTAATAGGCGATGGGCTTGAAAAAGAACAATACTGTTCCATAAAAGAAGTAAATTAAGTCAAATTAACGGTAACCGGTGTCCAAGCCTTCATTGTTCGACCGATAAGAGCTACAGTAATGTACAAGGAAAGTCAGAAAAAGACCAGACAGCCAGAATTCACGGTGGCTATATGTAATTTATAAGGCTGATGAACTCAAAACTGATTAATAAACCCAACAAACTCCGAAATAAATGATAGATAGGACTAGCTGTACTTAATTGAGACTTCAGTGGCTTAAAATGAGGTTACGTAAATTGAGCTCACCTTTAAAAGAACTTAGCTTCGATAACGAATATTGAAAACTGCGCACTAAACCCAAAGACCGGACCTCGAGATCAGAAAATTTTCCCAATAATGAGTTTGGGCAACAAACCGAACCGTACACAACTGACACAAATAAAGATCTAATGCTGTAAAGACCACCAATATTAGAGATCCGGTCCGAGACTTTACCAATAATCGGGTCTATGTAAACGGAACAGACCACGAAACCGAACCGTACCCCGCACAACCAGTAACAATTTTGCTCTATTGCTGTAAAAAGAACAAAGACTTGAGGTCCGGTCCGAGATCTTACCAATAATCGTGTTTATGTAAACGGAACAGACCACGAAACCGAACCGTACCCCGCACAACCAGCAACAATTTTGCTCTATTGCTATAAAAAAAAACAAAGACTAGAAGTCCGGTACGAGATCTTACCAATAATCGGGTCTATGTAAACGGAACAGACCACGAAACCGAACCGTACCCCGCACAACCAGCAACAATTTTGCTCTATTACTATAAAAAAGCAAAGACGAGAAGTCGGTCCGAGATCTCACCAAAAATCGGGTTTATGTAAACGGAAGAGGCCCGTCAAGAACCGTCAAATCGTGGACTATTATTTGTAAAGAGAACAAAGACTAGCAATTCAGTCCGGAATAGGCCAGTCTTACCAATAATCGGGTCTATGTAAACGGAACAGGACAGTCAAAGGCCGTCAAATCGGCGACTGCTACTGTAAAGTGAACAAAGACTAGCGGTTCGATCCGAGATCTTACCAATAATCGGGTCTATGTAAACGGAACAACGTCTCGAGTCAAAATTCTTCCTACGCAAACCTGTCCCTTGAACCACTAATTTCATTTTACTATGTGGTTCTTTGTACAATAGAAATTAGACAATGGATAAGAAAGCAAAGCTCTTACTAAACCGATTTTTCATTTCCTATGGGCACTACTGTCGAAAGCCGGGACTTACAACGCCAGCCTGGAAAGAGGAAAGCGGAAACCGCAGGTATTTTAGGAAACTGATTAAGTTGCTCCTTGAACCCGGATAATTCCTTCAAAAGGTGAAGAAATATTAGTGTGCTTGAAGCAAAATAAGCCAACACAGATCCGAGAGGAATTCAATTGATAGTTTATAGCTGGATGGGTAGGTGAAATGTAAACTAACTATGCTGCTTTCGTTCTCTCAACCTATGTAGTGTAGCCTGAAATGGAATGTAGAGATCAACCGAATGACTATGTGTTATTTTCATCTTGATCGACTTAGCGGAACACAGACTATTCTACAGGCTTTCCGGATATAAGTTGATCTACGACGGCATCTTAAGTAGTATTCACGTTTAGGCGGGTGCTTCCCCCGGCGGGTACTGCGTCGAATACTTTCAGAGCTGGAGTGTTTTCGTCCATCCGGACAACATGACCTAGCCAGCGTAGCCGCTGTCTTTTAATTCGCTGAACTATGTCAATGTCGTCGTATATCTCGCACAGCTCATCGTTCCAACGAATGCGATATTCGCCGTGGCCAATGCGCAAAGGACCATAAATCTTTCGCAGAACGTTTCTCTCGAAAACTCGTAACGTCGACTCATCGGTTGCTGTCGTCGTCCAAGTTTCTGCACCATATAGCAGGACAGGAATTATAAGCGACTTATAGAGTTTGGCTTTTGTTCGTCGAGAGAGGACTTCACTTTTCAATTGCCTACTCAGTCCGAAGTAGCACCTGTTGGAAAGAGCAATCCTGCGTTGGATAATTGGGATCTTATCTAAGCGAAATACTGCTAGGTGACAGCTGGTAGTTCGTATTTGAAAAGAACGGCTATGAGCCTTTAATTCGGAAGGACCAAATCCGATACTGGGGCCTTTAACTTCCAAGGACCGATTGTTAATGCAACTAATGTTTCTCGAAAATGAGAGGAAACTCAAGAAAAAATCTATTTGACTCTATCAAAAAACGTCATTAAGAAAGCACGTTCATCGCAGAGCATGAAATATCTCGTCAGACATGAAAAATATGTCTTCCAAATTGTGCTCCTTCTAATAAGCATTATTTATGCAGAGTGAAGCAATTCAAAAAGCGCAACACCAAAAATGTCCTTGCGACCGTGACACAAAAGACAAACGCGTGATTGAACGGCCAGCACGTCCTTCTGCTTGAGTAGTATGCGCGATGCTCAAAGACTGAAAGCTTCACGTAAACTCGACGGTCTCACACAATGTTTTGCGGCCGGCTGACGTGAGGTGTAATATGTATACCATAGACGTAAGTAGATTTGCGGACACACGACATGAATGATGCCATGAATAGTTGAATAGATGCGCATTTGGCATGTGAGTTATGTTAGGCTAGGAGCCGGCAAGACATCACATATGCAGCCAGCAGTACCTACAAGCTCGCTGGCCCACAACGTTAAAACGCTTAGTTCGACAGTGCTTCATAGTTGACAGCAACGCCCTACGAGGAAAGCACTAAGCGTTGGGGTACATATGCAACACTCACCAGCTGCTGCGGTGTTGACCTTTTTCGGGTTGACTAGCCGACACTCACCGTTCGCGCCGATGCTGTCGTGCTGAGCTTCCGTCTAACCAACTACATAACACGAATCTCCCGGGCTCCGTGGCATTGCAGCTACGCCAAGCGTCTGTCGCAACTGTCGAGCTGGACATATGTGACACAAGCTCCCTGTCTTCATATCGCTCCGCATCGTTCCAGTTTGTCTACACATTTTGGTCACATATCCATTTTGTTTTTATTTAGCCGCCTTCATCTTCGTTTGCGGCACGGAAATTTGACGCAAAGCGCATTCCCAGCACGCCTGAATGCATCCGGTTGATATCCTTTAGACACACAGCCTCTGCCGCCCGCAAGCATGTCTACATATTCATTGGATTATGGAGATGTACTGCGCCGGGCATGCGAGTGGATGTGTGTGTGTGTGTGTAATTCGTAGTCAATTCCATTTGCTCGGCCATCTTGCGATATAGCAAAAAATATTACTATAGAGTTATGTGCGGACAAATCGTGGTTGTGTAGAAATTTCGAGCTTGTCTTTGTGGAGTGGTCCTGACAAAGCTCAAATAATTTACATGTGCAGCGGAGACATAAACGCCGCGCGGGCAGTTGTCACAACAAATCCTTGAGTTATGTCTGTTTGTATGTGGTTTTGGCCATTTTGTCGGTTTTTGGCTAAGCCATCAAATCACTTTGCATTTCAACTACAAGCTAAAAGCCAGACCTGCTACCCACTTACCAACTGCGGCACATACCGCCACTGAAACCCAGTGGGTTATGACGACAGATGATGGGAAGCTTTGTACTGGAGACTGAGCAAACTTGTGTCGGCGGCAGTCCGTTTCCAAAAAGTAACAAACTGCATCGGTCCTTAAGAGTTGGGGACACCACAACCGACAGCTTAGTATGGAACACTAAAGAGAATTTGAGTCAATTGGAAGGAGTATGTTCTTTCTGAACGAAGCAAAGCTCGATCCGAACTACATTAACACCGACTGAAAATTCCGTTAACAACGACTGAAAACTCCGAACTACATTAACATCGACAGAAAATTACATAAAGCTACGATTGCCGGCAAAAAAAAATGTAGAGATAACCGACGGCTCAAAAATTGATAGCATAACTGAAGCCGATATCAAGTGAAAGTTAAATTTAACAACTCAGCGACATAGAATCCATAGAGACCAAGAATCCTCAAGTTCACCTTATAAAACGTTTAAAACTAATCCATCTCTGTACCCTTTCCACCCTTGATGACTGTTTCCTAGATATTTATCCAAGGACTTCTAACCCCGCGTGAAGAGAAATTATTGCAAGACCAGAACAAAGGCCAGATAGGGGCCAAAATCTAAGGGATAAACTCACCGAAAAAGGTCACTCACAACAGATCAGAAACAGAGAGCGAAACAAAGTATCAAATATTTCAATTTAGTTTAAGGGAGAACTCGGATACTTACTTCTGGATATATAGTTTCCAAGGTAGTATAAAATACTATTCAAGCAGTGAAAATGGGATTTGTTATTAGCGTCGGACTCTTGCTGAAGAACTGAGTTTGGTAGATATTAGCTAATATTCTTCTCCAAAGCACAGACTTCTTTCAAATTCTAACAAGTCCTAAAGTTCCGAAGACGAATGTAGGAGATGAGATTAAGAATCAGTACTAATAATAGATATTACTTCTAAGGTTTATTTACATTCCGACGACTTAAAATTAGCAATTCTTGCTTTCCATAGTTGGGAAGTGACAGCCTTGTTTCGAATCGAAGGAAGAAGATTAAATGTAAATGAAGACAGTTTGGCCTTGAACTCAAGCTCATTGGACTGTTAATACTCGAATTCACATTTCTCTGCATATAATATAGATTATGATAACGGACTTATGTCTTCGTGACTGTGACTTCCGTTGAACTTTAAGTTTAAATCCAAAGTCCGGCGAAAACTTTAGCTGTGTTGTGCGTAGACTGGTCACTGGTACTGGATATCAGCTATTTGGACTAAATGAGGCTAAGATTCCTATGTCTGTCAGTACCTCGTAGCTTCCTGATAACTAAAAATTATAAACTTGTTAATCATAATCTCATCCCAACAGCCTTATTTTGAACCAAAGAAGAATTTAAGGTATAAGTGACGGTAGTTTGGGTTCGAAATCAAACTTGCAACGTAAGTTCAGCGGATGTGAAACAGAATAAAAGACGAAGCGTTATAAATTCACGACTTTCCGCCGAAATTCGTACATCATAGGCTCGGTTAAATTTCTACTGCGTTGCTTGCGAAGCAAGTCTCCTCAGATGTCTGTTGTCCGAACTACATGCAGTTCCTAAAGACGTTGTCTTTTGAAGCAAAGTACATTTAATACAATTGGATTAAATTTGCACTCGAATAAGACAACTGAGCTCATAAAGTTTCTCTGCGTTGCTTGCGAATCAAGTCTCCTCAGATGTCGGTTGGCCGAACTATATGCAGTTCCTGAAGACATATTCTTTCGAAGCAAAGGTTCAAATTTCCACTCGAATAAGACGACTGCGCTCGTGCTCATTTTACCAGGTTGCTATACACTGGGTCCTGTCTACATAACTCCGCTAAGCATCCATATGGTTTCCACCAAGCGCCTGCTGGCATTTCACGTTGGCCAAAATCGAAATGCGTACAGAACACGCAGCCAAACGCACACACATACACGAGCAAACTGAGGCGCAAATGGCCAAAAACCATCAGCGCGCCAACAACACACACACTGTCACGGAGATAACGGTGCGTAATTTACAAAACACAGTACAACCGTTATGCTGCAGGATGGATAATAGTTCGTGCACCAGGAACGTGCAACACAGCAGCAGCACGGCGGCAGCGGCATGTATGACCGGACGGACGACGGACTGACCGTGTATGCATGTACACGAACGTCGTTCGGTCATTAACTATGCACATGCGGGAATATTTCGTGCGTCAACGTCAACGTCAGAGGCAGAGACCGGGGCCCGGGCTGCTGCGCGTGTGGCAAGCACTCTTGTGTGTGGGTTAAGGGCATGTATGTGTGTGTGTTTGTAATATATGAGTGAGTGAGTGTGTGTGTCACTCGAATTTGCTTGCTTGGTGATTTCAACGGAAATGGAACTCTGAATTGTGTAGTGAAGTGAAGTGAATTGAATGGAATTGAATTGAATTGGCGCTGCGGCACCGACTCCGGTTGCTGTGGTGGCTAACAACACAGGGATCACACAGCGTTGCTGCCGCATACTCGCTATCTCTCCATATGACTTTGTGTGTGTGTGTGTGTGTGTATTTGAGCACAAGCATAGAAGGCATTTTAGCATTAAGCAAATTGCCAAAATGTACTCACCAAGCCGCAACCATCAACAACACAAACATGCCACAAAATCCCCACGCACCGCTGCCAACCGCCGCTAACCTCCGTCACGTACAAGTGCACACACACACACACAGCACGGATTTCTTGTGCCCGCATTGTATCCATCAACACGTACCCCTCCTCTTCCGCCTACAACCAGCTATACATCAAGCGCCATCACCATTCACCAATGACCACATCACTCACCAACATTCATCAGCATCACTCAGCTAGTCAGCTAGTCAGTTGTTCAGTCATTCAATGTGTTGCCACATGTCTTGACCAGCGTCCGGAATTGCGCACACACACCCGAGTATGAGCATGTGTGCGCCACTGACACGCCCACTTTATGCCCGTCACTGTTGCTGGCGTTTAGCTACGTGTGTAAATCTACATCTTCTCGGCTTGTGCATGAAACGCTACCCCTCTTCGTCTCTATATTATCACAGTTAAGCCAATAATTTCTCGTATGCGCATATAACGGTACGTGCTTGTCCACTTCATTGCTCCAATTGCATGGCATTTTTGTGCTTTCCAAATGCAAATGCATGTACTTAAATAAATTTACATGAAGATGGCTGAGGCGTCAAGTAGTGGAAGCTGAAGCTGGAGCTCTGGTAGCATTTTGTCAAACTGCAAGCTTGCTGAGTCCATGGAATGTCAGTTTCAGCGGGAACACTTTAAATTGTCCAACAAGCTTATAATTTAAAATCAGTTCCGGTAGCCTGAACTAGTCTAGTTTACACAATTAAGAGGTCACAGCCTCAACCCCATTCTTTCACCGCTGATCCGGAACCTTACAGTTAAGAGCTCACAGCTTCGACACAATCCATCAGCGTTTAATTTTTTCTATATCATCGTTCTTTAATCGGAATCGGAAAACTTTCCAGCACGGTATCTTTTAAAATCGATTCCGGGAGCTTGAGCTGTTCTAACTTCAACCCTCAAGAGCTCAAGCTTTGACCCGATCCATACATCGCCTACTTTTTTGTATATCTCCGCAGTTTCTCGTGACACACCCGCCTGAATCGATAAACTCTACAGCATGGTGTCTCTTAAAATCAGTTTCGGAAGCGTGAGCTGTTGTAGTTTCTACAGATAAGAGTTTACACTTTCCACGCCATTCTATAGGCGCGTACTTTTTGGTATAGATTCGTAGTTCATCGTCACACAACTTCCTGAATCAATGAGTCGGTAAACCCATCAGCACGGTATCTCTTTAAATCGGGTCCGGAAGTTTGAGCTGTTTTCATTTCAACACTCAAGAGCTCACAGCTTAGATCCACCGCTTACTTTTTGGTATACCTTCGTAGCTTCTCGCCACAAATCAGCCTAAATGGTGTGTCTCTGAAAATGGATTCCGGAGCTTGAGCTGTACTAGTTTTCATAGTTAAAAGCTCACAACTTCGACCCAATCCATAACCATTATTTCTTCTACTTATATCTTCTTAATTTTTCATCACACATCTCCCAGAACCTGTTAATTTTTTATCTGTTTGAAAGAATTCAGCTGATCGGAGTGATTTCTTTACAATCCAAATATCACTTGATCTGTACTCTGGTTGGTCTTGCAGCACCTCTGCAAGCGCTCTTTTAAAACTTGATTTCGCTGACGCCACCCATCAGCTTCCGTCGTTATTCAGTCTGTGTTTACTTTCTGAGATTATTTGGTTTGAGTTTGAAATCTAAGGTATTCATTTCTTAGTTTCAAGTAGACCGAATACTCGGAACATTGCTACAAGTCCTCTAAAATTGGTTCTACTGAGGCCAACTATCTCCTTGCTCATTCAGTCTATGTTCTGATTCGGAGGGCATTTGATTTAAGTGAATTCTCTGAGGTGTTTTCGTTTCCGAGTTTCGACTATAGCCTTCCTGAATACTTCTATCCGCCTTTCTCACGGCTTACGGTTTGCAGAGCATCTGCGAGTCTCACACGTGGTTTCTCTCCTAACTACATACTGATCTTTTCTCATTCATCTTCTTTATGATCTAGTCTATATATATAGTACGTCCAGTTATCTTCTTTTTGGGCTAGTCTATATATTCTAAAAAAAATATGTTCACCAAAGTTCATTATCTCGCTATAGCTTCAAGTTGAAAGTTTTTGGAATGAGAAGAAGGAGGAAGAGGGATTACCTCACTATTAGAGCTCATTTTCGGCGGATTTTAAATATACGACAGAGCGCAGGTCCACTTTTCTTCAGTAAGGCTTGGAGTCGAAGTTAACTAGCTTTTCGAACAGCTACTTGATATAAAATAAAAGGCATAAGAATCGTCCGACGGACTTGATAGCTAACTTCCAAGGAATGCAAGAGCTAGGAGGATTCTTTCGAAAGCAGATCAGAATTTTTTGAGACTAAAAGGTTATTTTTCAGAAAATTTTGGAGACTAAGGTGAGTTGCGAATTTTCAAACGACTGACCGTACGGTTCTGGTTTTTTGAAGAATTCCAACATCTGGAACATTCCAGCTGTACCGAAACCAGAAAGCTTTTAATCACTAAGACTTGAAGTAGAAGTTACAGCTTTGAAGACAATATAAAACTGAGGTCGTCCGACGAAATTAGCACCTTTTTACCGAGGAACGCAGTAGTTAGGAGGATTTGGTTGAAAAGAGGTGGAGTGCCCGCAGAGGGCTCGGTTCTAGGCTATCTTCCATGGAACCTATTGTATGATGAGGTGCTAAGGAGACACCAACCAAAAGCAGTTAAATTAATTGCATGCTGGTTAACCACCTCGATGACCTACGGAGCAAATAAAATAAGTGAATAAACGGTCTGCGCCAATGGTTCTCATCAATGAGTTTAGGACTGGCTGAGCAGAAGCCAGAAGCCTTGCTCATAAGTACTACAAAAGTGGAGGAAAGTATATCTCTCACCATAGAGGAGAGAAGAAAGCGAGTCAAAAGCTTAACAATATGGCAGCAGCGATGGCAAACCTCACGCAAAGGATGATGGACCCAAAGACTGATACCGGACATCCATACGTGGATAGACAGACGACATGAGGACCTGGATTTCCACTTAACCCAAATACAAAGTGAACATGGCTGCTTTAGAAGCTACCTGAACAGATTCCAGCACAACAACAGTCCGAATTTTCCGACGTGTACAGAGTGCTTTGAGGACTCAGAACATGTATTCTCTTATTAGCCTCGCTTTTTACACTCGGTTGTAGTTTTATGGTGGAAAATTTGACGACACTCATGTGTCAGTTCTGAGAACTGGAGAACTGGAAAGCTGTCATCGAAGCGGCAGCCTAAAATATGCCAAAACTGAGGCTTATAAAGCAGATTAGGCATCTGTCAGACCGTGCTTTAGAGTAGACTTAAATGTCTTATGACTCCCAAGTAGTAATACTCAGTCTGGTGGTTCCGTGGCAGAGTCTGGAGTTGGGAGTAGGTTATGTTTAGCGAATTGAAGTGGCGCACTCCGATTTTTGATGCTTCCCCCTACTAAAACAAAGACTATTGAGGCCCTGAACATATTGGAAAGGACGATGGAAGGAGAGGAAGTCCAACATTGAAACCAAAACAAAGGCGTGAAGAATTTGGCAATGAAAAGTGGACCAAATAGAGAGGAATACCGGCTTTGCTTTCGAACGCAGTGAGGTTAAAGTAAGCGGAAACGAACGGGATATTTTACTTTTTCAAGGGAGGTCAAAACACAATCTCCTACTAATATTTGTGGTGGATGATAATATACAAAAAATAACCGACAACGACTACCGACTAAGAAGAAGATAAAAACGACTAAGAAGAAGACAAAAGTTTATTTCCAGCCATAATAAGTTGGAACGAATGTGCGCATAACTTGCTTATATAATTTTGACAGGGTTCTCCGATTATCAATCCAGATAATATAGTCTTGGCAGGGTCTTACGATCAAAAACCACTATCTATCTAACAATCTATATAAATGCGCCGCCGAATGCGCATTTTTATTTATTTTCAACACATAAAAACGTCTGATTTATGACCTCGCATGTCAACACCGTGCGGTTTAACCCTTTCACTACCAGCCAACAGCTGGCGAACGCATATTAATTTACAGCACAAAACACCATACAACAAACACGCGTGCGAGCCATGTCAACAGAAATTTATTGCCGCACTTGAGCGCCAAAATGTAGGCAATGCGCGTGGAAGCCAAACCTCAGCCGAGACGAAGCGCCTTCGCGAGGACACACGCGTATTAAAATTCACGCATTTCCCGAAATGCTGATGATGACACGGCTCAATGGTGCTGCAGGTGCCAGCAGTAACAAGCGCAACAAAAATATGTGAAAAAATCAACAACAGCAACAACAGCAAAAAGCACAAATTAACAACAATGGGCCGACATGTAAAAGGCATAATAAGCATAATGTAAAGTGAAAATAAAGAAGTCGCAATGTCGTGCGCTGTAATTGCCACAGCGCCATTTTAAAAGCTGTCTCATAATCGAGCGCTATTTGCATCTTTCATTACGCGAGTGTGAGCGCAACTGTACATTATATACAGAGTATATATTTTTATTTGTGCTTACAAATGAGCGTGACGCGCGCGGTATCAACTGCTTAACAAGTCATTTGCGTTAACTTTTTGTGTATTTATGGGCAATTTTCGTAGGCCATAGAGTTGCCAGACAGTAATTTTTCAAATTAAAAAGCGAAAGAAACAATTTATACCACAAAAATTGTCGCAAAATTGTCGTAAAACTAACAAGAGAGGTTGCCGAGCTTCCACTTCGTTGCAAAGGCCAGGTGGAGAAGGACCTGACTACACTTGGAATCTCCAATTGGCGCCCAACAGTGAAATAGAAACGACTGGCGCGCTCGGCTCGAATTAGCTGTAACCACGTAAGTGATGTACAGGCCAATAAAAAAGAAGAAGAAGAAGAGCAAACTAGCTTTATAGCTGACAAAGGGCTTCCATATGAATAGATTACACCAAAACCTTTATATTCCTACAGATCGAGCAGTAAAACTTCTGTACCTTATACCACCGGAATGAGCTTAGATTTATTTTCGACCGCAAAGAAGATCTGTTAAGCCAATCCGAAAGCTCAATAGTGGCTTCAAAGAAGATTTTAAGTAATCAGATGAAAAGCTTGAGACGAAGTATACGAAGGTCGGAAAGCTCAGACACGACTACCATAAAGTTTTACAGTAATCAGACGAAAAGCTTAATACAAGGAATGGAAGGTGCGAAAGCTCAGTTGTGGCTTTCATGAGAATCAACAGTGGGCCGGTCTAAAAGGTGGGTAAGAAGATATGAATAAACTAAAAGCTGTCTAAATACAACTCCGCCCGATGTTGAAACCTCGCTTATAACTTGTAAACAGACGACAGAGAAGTATACTAAAAGTGGCTTTTATGAAAATTTTAAGTTGTCATACTATAAAAAGCTTGAGTCGAATTATGGAAAGTCCGAAAGCTCAGTTGTGGCTTTCATGAAAATTTTAAGTATTCATATGTAAAGCCTGAGACGGGGAATGGATGGCATAGAGCGCTTGGCCACTTAAAGCGAGAGACGGTCTAGAAAGTGGGTGGGAAGATATGCATAAACTATAAGCTGTCTGAACTCCGCTCGATGTTCGACAACGTTGAAGTATACTAAAATCCCAGGAAAGTCCGGGACCCACAATTGTGCAAAATTATTGCTGAAGCGATCTTGAAAATCGTATTAGGATGTGTTCTGGAACGCCATAGAAGGACTCTGTTGGATGGTGATAACAAAGGTAAATGACGGAATGACAAATGAAGATACCTTTTATGATGCACAGGGGATGATGTCGTTGAAGTTTGTTGGATCAACGAGTAAGTAGAAAAATACAAAAAGAAATAAATTCTGATCTCAAGACAATCATTATAAGCTGGGGGTGGACTTGAGAATTCTTGATAAGAGTTCTAAGTATCCGAGAAAGAGAAATGCTTGTGAGTTCACATCTTGACAAGGGATGCGCTTACTGTGGAGCTAAACGGAACCGTACGTAGCTAAAAACAGTAGTTTTGCAATACTTAATGCCTGAAAAGAAGTTAAGTCCGAACCAGGCTAGGAAAAACGGAGAGGAACCAACGAGTAAGTAGAAAAATACAAGGAGAAATAAATTCTGAACTCAGGAATATCAAAATAAGCTGAGAGTGGACACAAGAGCTCGTGTTACGAGATTTTGCCGTAATTCTAAGCCGACGACAATGAGAAATGCTCGTAAGTTCACTAGAGACTAAGAGAACGCGCTTGCTGTAGACCGAACCAAAGCAGGGCAGAGTCGAAATCAGTAGCTCTGCGGACGGACACTCCTAATTGGAGCTGTGGAACTCTGCAAGAAGATACTGTAATGCCGCTGTGTGGTCTGAGAAGCAGGTAAATCGAATCCGTTATAAGCTATTCCTTGCGCATTAAAGATTTGCACCTAAAATTCAAAAAAATGTGGCAACCCTCTCTTTAGCTCTCATGAACCGCGCTCCGCTTTACACTTGGTCTCGCCTACTTAATAATTTCCACGCGAAAACCGTAAATGGCAGCAGGGCAGCTACAGCAGTTAAACGAAAGGATAATCGCGCTTCGTGAAGATACCGTTGCAAGCATGAAACGGCAATTTAACGGTTGAGTTGTGAGTTAAAAACCAAAAAAAAAACAGAAATATAAATAAATTCGTAAGTGGTTGACGGCAAAAGCGAAGAACGGCAGGAGAAAAAATGCAAGAATAAAATTGCTGAAAATGAAAAATTATCATAAAGTCACTTTATTAATACGAAACGGTGGCGGCGATATCACCGACGCGACGCCAACAGCCAGGCGTCCCACAACAAGCTATCAAACTAGCTGCCAGCTAAATAAGCTGACAGCCACCAATATACACGTAGATAGACTATTGTCAACAAGCTGCCATAGAGCTGGAGAAATATTTCATGTTGCATGTGGCGTGTATCATGCGAGAAAATTATCAATACCTCCTACTTTAAAAACGAAACACTACGTTAACCCACTTTCCGTGAAAACGAAAAGACTTTTGCTCCAACAAACTTTGCAACACTGTTCCCCTCTCCTGCACTGCGCCGCGCTAAACGTATATCTTTTAATAGTATAATAAGCAGGCGGCGCTAGAGACTATCTGCCCAATGCCACCAAACCACCGAGCTCCAAACCGCACTAAGACGAGTCGAAGAGTCGAAAAACTTCTTTCTTACTTTACTCCGCTTTTGTCAACAACACGCTTCGAATGCAATCGCCGCAAGCAGCTATAATTGACAAATCGGCGGAGTCGCGGTCTTACTTCGGTTGACGCCGTGGCAAGTAACAGCGCTTCGCATTGGCGGTTATGACTGACTACTGAGTTAGTTGGTCTTGAGCGCGCGCGGACGGCGAGTTGACGCACAAAATTAATTTCAATTCATATGCAATTATCGCAATCATACGACGAGCTTACGAAATACTTTTCGGTTACCCCACACCGCCACGCATTTGATGATGGGATTTCGTGAGTCGTAGTGCAGCCCACGCCGCCTTTAACGGTGTTTGGTGTTGCTTACACAGCACTCAACATGGCTGACAGACACTTGGCCGTAGGCGCCAGCTTTTGGTGGTTGTCACGAAGAAGAAACACGAAGGTTGCCCAGTCAAATGAGAGCATAAACAAATATAATGTTTTATGGGGGTTAATTAGTACCACAAATGAACTGTAAGAAGCAGCTGGTTTCGTGGCTTCTTATGCCTAGAACTTGGGGATTCGCTATACCTACACTCTAAAGTAGTCTCAACGCTTGTTGTTGTTGTTTTTGTAGCGGCGGAACTCTGCCGAGTTGACAGTCCTTGGCCGGATAAAAAATCGTACGTAAAGCCGACCGTCGTGGGAGCGATCTCGAGTCTTTACTCGATATTATTATCAAAACTTAACTTGATTTAGAAGCCTCTCTGCTTTGGTTTTGTTGCGAATTTTTAGAGATTTAATTTAAATCCTTAACTCCTCCAGCTGGCTATGTCTAAACAGCAAGAAACGTATTTTACTTCTTTACAGTTTGCCCTCATCAGAGCTAGAAAGACCTCCTGCTCAGCGTTCTTCGTCTTTCTGTACCTTAAGATACCCATTCGATTCTATCTTAATTATCCCAAGCAACAGTCAACGCGAGTTTCCCAAAATTAGGTTCTATGTTTGAGCTCGAACTGAACTAATCTCGAAGAACTGACTTGTATTTGTACTTATTCATCTTTTTTTTACTGAATTCTTGTATGACTCCTTCCTCTATCATATCCCACTAATATGTCGATTAAACTTGGAAATATTGAAATCATGACCTTAGAGGAACAGAACTTTGAGCTTTGATCACCAATACATTCATTAAACTTGGAAGTATTGAAACCATGACCTTAAAGGAACAGAATTTTGAGCTTTGATAACCATTACATCCATTAAACTTGGAAATATTAGCCATGACCTTAGAGGAACAGAAGTTTGAGCTTTGAGCACTGCAGCTCATTAAACCTTCATTTGCTTCAAGAGTCGCCTCAGCGAATAAATTCAGTCAGACATGAGCGTAGAGTAGAAAAATCTTGAGTTTCTTCACTCCGAAAGACTTATCTAGTACCAGAGGAGTTTATTTCTACAGTTACATTGGTAGAAGGTAGGGCCTGCCAACTTCAAAGCCTCCAACATCTTTTTGTTACTCAAGTCTAGCCAATTTTGCATGCTTTTTCGTCCACCTCGGCCAAAAGACCAGATAATGAAAAACAAGCAGATTTTCTTAACAGTTTAGGGCCCACAACTCCAGAAACGTTCCTAATTGCCGCTTAGCTGCGAAAAGGCTAACGTCTAAATAAAAAGTTGGTCATACCAATGTTGAGCTTCATCGCTCTTGCTTTAAGTCTTCCACCCTTCCGACATTATTTGGTACTGAGTTACGTCAAAAACTGCTTGTTGCGCCACAAACTCTTTCGCTATCACGAATCAAAAAGTTTGGAAAACGCAAACAAACAAATAATCCAACAAATCAGCACACAAAACAGCCCAAGACGCTGGAAAAAAGTGGCCAAATAATGAAAACTTTGCCTGCTGACGTCTGTGGTTATAAGTTTGGTTTGACGTGGCATGTTAATTGACTTGGAAATTTGTTAAACAAAACCAGCTGCGACGTAGGTTTTTACGGCAAAGCCACGTAAGGGATTTACATGTGATTTTTTTCCAACAAAAAGTTGGTGTCCTTTGGCTTTATTTAAGAAAATTGGGCTTTATTGGCATTTAAGGCAGTACTAATTAGACTGAAATTAGTAGTTTGCGCTTTTTTACGAATAACTGTCTTAATGAGCGTGCGCTGAAATTGCCGAAATTTGAGTTCGGCAGACAAAAAAAAAAGAAAGAAAAAAGAAAGCGGAGGAAAAAGTTGAAGCAGTAAAAGACTACGTTGCAATAACGTAAACACTTCTCGGCTCTACCTCAGAGCTTCTTTGCCGTCCTCAGAGCGCGTCTCTTTCTCAGAGCTTCTCTTCCATCCACAGAGCTTTTCCTCAGTCCTCAGAGCTTTGAGTCTCCTTCTCAACTGTTTCTGTCTCGTTCTTTGAGAGCTTCAACTTGTATATAGTTAGTTCCACACGTGCTTCCTTCACACACATCCTTCGTCCTTCTTACGTTTTTGTGGAAATCACAAATTATACCACTTTCCAGCTTCCGTTGCATCGCCTGCTGTGATTTTATGAGGCGCGTAAATAAATTTCCAACAACTCAGCAAAAATAAGCGCAGAAATTTGTATAATACAAATACCTTTGTAGAAACTTGGTGACTTTAACCCCTCTAGTATATTGAAAGACCATGAACAGTGTTCTGTTAGTAAAAAAATGGCAGCAAATGAACTTAAAAAGCAAAAGATCTTCCAGAAAGCAAGAGAATGGCGTAAAACTCAAAAGGAAACAAAGTGTCTACGTCCGCCAGGTTCAAACTAGATTAATTATATGAAAGAAAGCAGGTTCAACAATATTTCAGAGGCGACCGCGCCCTTTATATACTATTTTTTGGATCTTGAACCCCTCTAGTATGCTAAAAAACTAAGTACGAATATGCAGCACTGTGTTCTGCGAGTGAAAATATTTCCGTAAATGCAGTTAAACCACGAAAAATCTTCCATAAGAAAAGAGTAAAAGGAATAACTCAAAAGGAATCGACCTCCTACGTCCATTAGGTCCTAACCACAATAATTTCATGCCAAAGAGTAAAAGGAATAACTCAAAAGGAATCGACCTCCTACCTCCATTAGGTCCTAACCACAATAATTTCATGCCAAATAAGTAGGATCAACTATTTTCCAGTAGCTACCGCCTCATCATATACCATGGATCTCACTATTGATATTTACTAGTCTCGGTCTCCAGACCTGAGAAGATCCCATATTCTGGTGACGACGATGAAATCTTCGTTTATTTTCCAAACCGCCGACTGCATAAATCCTAGGTTAGGTACCAAAGGATCACACTTAGGCTATTATACAAGTATGCAGTCCTTTGTGATACCATAAAAATCGAACGCCTGTAATACGAGCTTATAAGTCAACAAACCGTCTTATGGACAAATAAATAGTCCAGGCGTTTATTTTCTATATTTACTAGTTCTCTGGGACACCTGAAACTATGATCTCTCAAGTGGTTAAGTCTAAATCACGCAAGCGCGGAACAAACAAAAAGATAGTGTTACGATGATTCCACCTTCTCTTTTTCTATATAGCTTCTTTAGCTTGCATGCGGCAAAATTATCAATCTAACAAGATGAATACCGTTAGAGCAATGACCTGTTAGAACCCGCACATCTAGAGAGAGGATCGCCTTAACGAGGGCAAAGAGCTTACGATCGATCTTAGGCCAAAAGGATCTTGCGACAGCACATAAACCGAGTAGCCCAGCGCTGATTCACGCCAAACCTAGCTTTTCAGTGATAGAACCGACCTTTCCTATTCTACTGACAGTTGAACGGAATCCTTTTTTGCCAGCCCTTCAGCTTTACAGTTGCCTTCAATTCCGCTAGTCTTATGAAAAATGTGGAATAAATCATAGGATGTCGCCATTAATTTATACTGTTTCTGTAGTTTACGAGTGTCGAAGATCGGACAGGTCAGGCATTATATTAAAGATATGAAATACAGCCTTAGAAGACCTTGTTACAAAGAATTGGAGTTGGAGCTCTATAGCAGAGGACGACTCCTTAAATTACAGTTATGAGCTCACTATCTCTTGAGACAGAGTTGTCGCAATGAGACAGAACAACCAAATGTCAGAGGATACCGCTATATTAAGAGATACCGTCGAAAAGCAGAGTTTCGCCAGATTCTATGTGAAAGAATACCTTCCTGGATCCTGGAATGCTTAAAATAAAATGGCGCTGGAATAAATGTAGGCTGTGTAAGCGTTGACCTAACGCTGCTCTTAAAGACTTTATATAAAAAAAGGAACTAGACATAGTAGATTGAAAGGTGTGATTCCTTACTGTTAGAATGTTTTCGATGCTCGAAAAATACTTAAAGAAAATTAACTCCTTCCAGCGTTGTAAGCTCATCGTCCGTGGCAATTCAAAACAAGGTTTCTGACATAAATTTATGGAATCTCTTCGATTCCTAACAGAGATAAGGAAAATATAGTGACAAGCACCAGTATTTTTCAACGCCAAAGTAGAGCTAGACGTACTGAAAATCCTGCCAAATCTACAAACCTCGAAACAAAGCACATACAAGTTAGATCTCAGCGCCAGTTGCTGAACCTTGTCTCTCTCATAAGGTCGCTTGAAAATTTGCGATGCTAAAACTCGCAGTTCTGTGCCAGCAAACGCCGAGTGCAAACACTGTACAAAAACGCAACGCAGAAGGGTAGTTCAAGGCGCCCCGCTGTTCGAGCTGCCGAGCGTGTAAGCCAAGCAGACACAATATATGGATAGATCGACGGAAGGAATTGCAAATCGCAATTTTTTCGCCAAGCCACGCAGTCAACCAACAATTGCGATAAATGTCAGCAATCAAAGCAACAAAAACAACAACAACAACAATGGCAATAGCAACAAGAGAAATGCCACAGCAATAATAAACACACTATCATAACAACAATTACACATGTCTAACAAGCGCCGAGCGGATGTATTATTTCGACGCCTGTGGTGCGACGACCAAACCACGGTTGGCAAGCGACAGCCGAACTATGTATATGTAACAACAAATTATCGCCGTAGCGCGCCAACTGCGGCAACAAATTATGCAGGACGCCGAGTGAGGAGGATGTGTGTTGCTGCGGGTGAGGGAAAGCGTGAGTTTCAGCGCTGTGGAGTGGGGTGGTGACAGAGATAAGACTTGCGCTTCCTTGACAATAGCTGGCCTAACGGTATTAAGCTGTGGTGAGATAAGCTGCAAAAAGTTTGGAAACTTTTCGCCGCTTTTTTCTGCGCAGACAAATAATTCATTTGCAATTTTGTGGTTGAGTGACAGCGAAGGGCGGGCGGGGGAGTAAAGTAAGAAAATCACAGCAGCTTCTTGGCGTGTTGACGTCATCGGCGCTCAAGCAGCGGTGTTGGATTGATTACGTGAGTGAAAATGCTGCGCTGGAAAGTCCACAGCTTGGCGCTTGGTTGGGGCAGTGCGGCACATGGGGGACCGCATTAACTCGGACACTGGCTGAGCAGCAGAACATCTTGCGACACTGCGGTCGCCTTAACCGCAAAAGTCACTAAGCCACAAGCATACTTTTCACTTGGCGCATTTCACACGCTGAGCGCAAGTGTGGAACCTCGGTGGGTGGCACATACGCCGGACGTTCGTTTGTTGCTGCGCGGTGTGGGTGCGCGATGAGTTGATAATGAAGTTAATATGCACGAATGCGTGTCTGTGTTGAGCGGTCGTCGCCTAAGGGATGGCGACTGCGGAGTCCTGTTTGTTGTTGCATGGATATCCGTTACAAGACGCTGTGTGAGCTCACTTTATTGCACCCACACTACCGTTATGCGCACTTGAGTGTGCTTCTTACTCACATATCGGTATTAGAAATCGGTAGAGCTTGCGGTTTTTTCCATTTTTTTTTTTTGCTGTCCGCTCTGTGTTTGTAGTTAAATCTTTTATTGCATTGACAAAAGAAATTGATTATGGTATTATGTCGCCTCAGCGTCAAGTGTGATTAAGCGGACTTAACCCTCGTCGCATCAAGTTTACTCACATCTCAGGTTGGGGGTTTCTGCTGCCAAACCACAAAGTTTCAACTAACTTTCTTTGTACAGTCTTTCCACTGCGGCCACCTGCTGCGTTAATTGCTGTTTGACTCCGTTTATTGCGTTGCAATACATATATTAACGGTATTATTGTGTGATAAACATTATTATGTAAACACAAAAAAATCGTAACGGAAGTTTTTTCCACTTTGCGCCGCTCTGTTACGCCCAAAAGCTACAAGAAAAATATGTGCTGGAGGCAGGATTGCAGGGGCAAGTAGTATTTGAAGGACTTTAGACGAGTTTTTCATGCAACCTTAGAAAAGACTTCAATATGGTGTCATCTTCTCTATTTTATATCTGTCGGGGACTTCAGAGTAGTTTTTTGTTTGCTTCCTACACTCGTCTCTATAAGATCCCACGACAGTCGGGTCTAAATAACCGGAACTGACCGGATTTTTGTTCGGCTAAAGACCGTCAACTCGCCACCATGCCTCGATATTACTTTAAGAATGTTTTCTGCCGCTACAACAGCAAAAACAATCACAGATCCCCTTACAGATTTCCGTCCGAATTTGTGTTCTGCGCCTTGGATCAGCCAAGAAGTGGCTGAAAACTGTAAAAAGAGCTTGATGAGCCAAGCGGACTAATCAAGAAAAAGTTGTGGCAGAACCAGGGTTGCATGACGGTGTAGTATGTTAAGGTGTTCAGTCTGTGAAAAGGACTTATTATTGCCGCAAAAGCAAATTCAACCAATATTAAGGCGTCTTTGTATCCTGAAAGCCTTTTAATTAAAAGCTTTTATTATAGTCTCAGAAATAATTCGACAGTGTCGTTCCTTTTTATTAGGCCTTTCCGGTTTTAAAAAAGAAAGGAAGCTTACGAACACTTTTCTGTTTGCTTTCTGCATTAATTCCAACGGAATAAATTAATTTATCACCGTCCGAAGGAATGTTCTCTGAATTTGATCAACCAAGCTGTGGCTGAATAGGAATAGAGAGCTCAGTGAGCCAAGCAGGATAATCTAGGAGAAACTGTAGTTAAATCCGAACCTATCCATAAATAATATTACAGTCTTCACTACTACTTATGATAGGTCGAGAAAAATTCAGTTACGCTGAAAATGAAATGGGTAAGAGAGCACAATTTACGATTTTAGCAGTCTAGGTCTGTATTTTGTACTTTTTTCATCGTTTCAACGAACGATTGGATATCGATACCATGAAGTACGAGAAGCCTAAAAGAGCCAATGTGATTATATAGTCAATAGAACAGCTAAAGTTTTTCGAAAGGGGCTCTTACCGCTTATACAACTAGATATAGTCTTATATGCAACGACTTTTCCAACTGTCTCGCACTGCATAGAAACAGACTTCATTGGTTTGGTCAGCTGTAGCCTGAATTTTTACCAACAAATGTGCCTCTTTATTGAAAAAGCTGAAAGACTTTTAGTTTTCAAGATAGTGGACTTTGTTGAAAAATATAGCTAGAACAGACAATAAAATCAACCTAATAATGGTTCAAGAGTAATCAATTTCAGAACTAAATCTCAATTCCGAGCACCTACAAGTAGTTGCGATGCATTAAATACCCTCCATAAAATAGTGAAGAATGGGTTGCAAATGGAAGGGTTTTATAGAATATCGCCTTCCTCCGATTTTTAATACCCTCTTGTTAGTTAAAGAGTTTATGAGGAAGGGAGACTTGTATTGAAAGCATGCTCTTTAGTTCACCGAAGACCTCTAAGACCACTTCAGTTATAAAAAGAGATTTTAAAGCTCTGGAAAATTGTAATTAAAGTTGAAATACAGCAGCAATTGATGGGGAATCAGTTGAAATACACTGCAGATGAGACAATTGATTTATTTTTATATTTATTTTTATTTTTTAGGACTAAACCCGGTTACAGTACTTCCAGGTAGCTTAAGAAATCAGTTTTTCACAAAATTTAGTATAGAACTTTACTTCGTAAAAAATTTTGGGTTTATTGTATTCCACAAACTTCCATTCCTTCATTAGAAAAAAACCGCATATCCCCTCCCTTCAGCCCACGAACTTTGCGCTCGACAGCAATACGACAAATGTAGGAAGCTCTAGCGAGTTGTGTGAATTAATTAATGTGACAAAGCAGAGAAACGATGTACAGCAACCCAATACAGGGTGCAAATAATTTTTTTATGAAAAAAACCTTGACAAAAAATTTTTTAAAGAAATTTTGATAAATAACTTTATAAAAAAAGTTATTGAGAAATAATTATTTTACAACATAATCTTCGAAAGAGAATAGAAAAAATATTTTCGAAAAAAATTTTACAAAACAAAAAAATTGTTTAATTAATTTTATAAATATTAAAAAAAAAATAAAACAAAATATTTTTGCAAAATAATTTTTATAAAAAAACAAAGTAGAGTAACGAGATACAGCAACCAAATACAGGATGTGGAAAACCTTTTCTTTACCAAAAACCTTGCAAAAAACTTTTATAAAAAAAGTTTTGAATAATAAAATTTTGTAAAAAAAAATATTTGAAATATTTGAAAAATAGTCATTTTTTAACATAATCTTCGAAAAAAAAATTTTTCGATAAAAAAAAATTTCGAAAAAAATCAGAAAACAATTTTAAAAATAGTTTTTTTAAACTAAAAACTTTGAAAAACAAATAATTTTTCAACATAATCTTCGAAAAAAAATTTTAGAAAAAAAAATCAGAAAAAAATGTGAAAAATAGTTTTTTTGAACTAAAAGCTTTGAAAAACATTTAAAAACGAACATATTTTGCAAAATAGTTTTATAAAAGAAAATATTTGAAAAATATTTTTATGAAAAATTTTAATTTTGTCAAAGAAATTTATGAGTAATAATTTTTTTAAAACAAATCTTGGAAAAATAATAAAAAAAATAAATTAAATTAAATTTATCGAAATTATTATATTATTTGAAATAAAAAAACAAAAAAATTATAAAAGAAATATTTTTATAATAAATTTTATTTAAAAATCTTTAAAAGATAGTTTTATAAAAAACTTTAAAAAATTAACTTTAATAAAAATTGGAACATGGATTATATAAAGAAAATTAAAAAAATAATTATAAAATGTTATTGAATATTTTTTAGAAACGAAAAAATGTTTAAAAATAATTAAGAAAAAAATTATTTCAGGAAATTATAAATGCAAAAATATTTGAACAATAGATATGAAAAACTAATATTAGCAAAAAATATTTTTTAAAATTATTTCTATTTTTTTAAATTATTTAATTTTTAAAATTATTTTAAAAATTTTTATAAATATTTTTTATAATGTTAAAATTTTTATAAACATTTATTTAAAAAATAATAAAAATCATAATTTTTTTTCGAAAGTAAGATTAATAATAAAAAATAAAAAAAAATTATAAAAGAAATATTTAAATTGTAACACATTTTATTTAAAAATCTTTAAAGAATAGTTTAATAAAAAAACTTTAAAATTAACTTTAATAAAAAATTGAAACATGGATTTTATAAAGTAAAATTAAAAAAAAAATACTTATTAAAATATTATTGAATAATTTTTAGAAACGAAAAAATGTTTAAAAACAATTAAAAAAACTATTTCAAGAAATTATAAAAGCAAAAATATTTGAACAATAGTTTTGAAAAAAGATACACAATAATAAAAAAAATATTTTTTAAAATTATTTCAATTTTTTTAAATTATTTTCATAAATATTTTTTTATAATTTAAAATTATTATAAAATTTATAGTTATGAAAAAAAATATAATATAAAAAAATATCTTTTAAAATTATTTAAATTTTTTTTAATTATTTTTATAAATATTTTTTTTTTTGTAATTTTAAAATTGTTTTATAAATATTTATTTTAATAAAAAACAATAAAAATCATAATTTTTTTTCGAAAGTAAGACTAATTTTAGTGTATAATAATATTTTGGAAAACTCCTTTACATTTTATTTTTCGTTTTTCACTTCTAGAAAGAACCCACCAATTAAATATTTTCAAATAAACAAAATGTTTTTGAAAAACATGAACAAGAATTTGTATAAAAAGTCAAACAATAAAACGTTTAAGTAAGTTCAAGGATATTAGATTTTGTACAAGAACACACAAAACATAATTTTTTTCACAAAAAAAAATAAATGAACTTAAATATTTTATAAAAAAATGTCTTGCAATATTTTTTCTAAGAAAATGTAAAAACAAGTATGACTTTTTTTTTCTAGGAAAATGTAAAGCAAAAGTATAAGAAATAAAATGAAATTTCACTCACCCCTCTATAGTGCGATTCTGCTCCATTGTTTTGAAATTTCCACACACCCTGTACTGTTGGTGTCTTTGTGCGCGATTATTCGCTTACTTTACTGCAACTCCATCTCACACGAGTCACTATTGCTCTATCTTCAGCTCCAGCATTCCCAGCATTATTGTGCGAAGGATGTCGGCAATATGGACAATGTGCCGACTATTGCACGCTCGTTGGCAATAGTTTAACACCAACTTTATAAAGTTTAAGCAGCGACCGCAAAAAGAGCGCAAACTGCAAAGAGACAAAAAATTTTAAAAATATCAGGACTATATGTCAACGTATGTCTGTAAAATTTTCGTATGGCACTTTAAAATATATATATCACATAACTATTAAGCCACACGCTGCAACGCCTGTATGTATGCTAAGCTTTGTACACACGCCAACGGCAAATTTCCACTAAATGTCCTTCCTCCGCATGCCAACAGCAAATTATGCAAATGAGCGGACAGTTTCAGCATGATACTAGTTAGTTACAAAGTTCATAAACAATAGAAGGTCCACACACAATAAGCTTTCGCATAAACTGCAGAGAAAGTTGAGAGTCACAATATGTTTTTTCCAAATTCGTAATATACTGGTGTGAGCTGAGAGCGAATGTGCGAAAGGAGGAGCAATGCGAATAATATACAGCAACAGTTTAGAAGAGTTGATTGCAGAGATGGTTGGGTGAAGGGTTATATTTGAATAATTTTAGATGAAAGATGAAAATTAGGTGGAGAACGGAGCGAAGTTTTCTTTTACATATGACTCAAGCAGCCCAAAAATTCCGATCTTAGATCAAGTATCCTCTGGGTAGCCAAAAAACATCCCTTTGAAGGCGAACTGAAGTGAGAAGGCGAAATTTTCCTAACAATTTCCCAGACTTGTAGCACTGGACATTTCAGAGATTTATTGTACAAACGGGTTCTACTCTACATTAACTTCATCTCTCTTCGACCATTTGATGATACCGTCTTTGCTGACACTGAATGATTTGACTCAATTCCGAAGCAAGGATTGAAATTTCATATAAAACTATAAAGTTCTTCATTCTATAAAAAGAGGGAAGGTTTCCGAGAGGTTTTAGTGGAATCCGAGTCAAAGATTGAACTTGCATGTGAAACTTTTCGACGAAAACTACCGTGGATCCAGTGTTTTAAGCAAAGAAGAACTATTTGTACAACAGTAGCCGGTTCCAGAGCTCGTAATCGAGTGTCTGCTAAGATTTTGTTGCCTTTTACAGTCTTCTACGTGCAACACTGTCCACTTTTCTTAAGAAATTTATATTAAAAACAAAAAGGTTCCGAAAGAACTGATGGGATTCCGGATCAAAGATGAACTTGCGTGGGAAACCGTAAATTTCTTCATTTTATAAAAAGAGAGATGGGTTCCGAAAGCTCTGAGTCGACTCCCAGTCAAATATTGAACTTTCATGGGAAACTATACATTTCTTCATTCTATAACAAGAGGGAATGGTTCCGAAAGAACCGATTGTATTTCGGATTAAAGATTGAACTTTCATCTGAAACTGCCATGGACCCAGTGTTTTTAAGCAAAGAAATACTCTTCGTATAACAGTACCCGGTTCTAGCACCCGTAATCAAATCGGCGGCAAGTGCGCCATCGGTTCCGAGTCTCAGTGCACGCTCTCAGCCTACATTTTGTTGCCCCAACACCAGCTTTATTGAAGCGTGTCGACTTTTTTAGAGTTTCCGTGGACGTTTTTCGATCAATGAAATGGAATTTAAGTAAATTTTTGTATAAATGAGTTTGTAAGTATGTGTGCGTAGGCATTAATTTTAAATTTCATTAATTTTTATACGCTGCAAATAACAGTTAAACGACGCATTCTGGGGTGTCACAAGCGATTGCCTTTTATTGCGGTCGCATTGCGGCGGCTCGAAACGGACTTAACCATGTGAAAGTGTGTGCAGTCGGAAAGTTGCTGAGCAGCAATGATAAATGACAGCTCATTAGCATTTTGCCGAATTGGTTTTTCATGAAATGATATTTGTGCGTTTTTATACCCTGAACGGGTTATATTGAGTTTGGGAAGAAGTTCGTAACACCTAAAAGGAAGCAGCAAAGACGCTATCAAATATATTTGTAAATGATCAGCATGACGAGCGGAGTCGATTTTATTGCTTGAACTGAAATTTGCATACAACCTTTTCTAACCAGAAAGTTGTTCATAGGAACCGCCTATATCGGACCATTGCAACATAGAGCTGCCATATAAACCGATCTTCCGGATTTCAGTCTTGTATGGAAAACTTTTATATTTGACGAGATATCTGCACCAAATTTGGCATGGATTATTGCCTAAAGCAGAGATACAATCTCTGAAGAAATTGCTCAGATCGATTGACTATAGCATATGGCCGCCATACAAACTGTTCGATCAAAGTCAAGTCCTTGTATGGAAAACTTTTTTATTTGATGAAACATTGGCACCAAATTTAGCACGGATTATTATCTATGGCAGCGCTATAATCTCAGAAGAAATTGTTTACATCGGAATACTATAGCATATAGCTACCATACAAACTGATCAATCAAAGTCAAGTCCTTGTATGGAAAACTTTTTTATTTGACAAAATATTTAAACGAAATTTGGCATGGATTATTGCTTAAAGCAGAGATACAATCTCTGAAGAAATTGTTCAGATCGTACTACTATAGCATATAGCTGTCATATGCACTGCTCGATCAAAATCAAGTTCTTGTATGGAAAACTTTTTTATTTGACGAGATATCGGCACAAAATTTGGCATGGATTATTATCTATGACAGCGCTACAATCTCTGAAGAAATTGTTCAGATCATACCACTATAGCATATAGCTGCCATATGAACTGCTCGATCAAAATCAAGTTCTTGTATGGTAAACTTTTTTAGTTGATCAGATATCTGCACAAAATTTGGCATGAGTTATTACTAATGGCAGCGTTACAATATCTGAAGAAATTATTCAGATCGGCCCACTATATCATATAGCTCCCATACAAACTGAACGTTCAAAATCAAGTTGTTGTATCGATTTTTGTTTTGTGAAGGGCATTATAGCTGCGATCCAACCGAAGTTAACATTTTTACTTGTTTTAATTTAAACTTTTTTATTTTATTTTTTTTTTTTGTTTTTTTTTTTAGTGAAATTTTATTAGCCGCAGTGCGCTTTAATTTTTATTTATTTATTTACATATGTACATAAGTATGTATGTGTGTGATAATTTGTAATTTTTTTTATTTATTTTATTTTATGTTTTTCTTAAATTTTTTTGCTGTCTGGCCTGCGTTTGCCTTCCTGTCGACGCCCACTCCCTGTTTACACAGCGGCCGCGCAGTTTAACCCTTTCCAACCGCCAGTCGATTTGCATATTTCATTGACATTTTTTACAACTGTAAATAATTTTTGTTTATTCATTTATTGCTTTTTCCGCAAACGCTTGTTTTTTTGTTGTTTTTGCCGTTGATCACCTGTGGTCACAGGTGTCTGCTTCCGTTCGCTTGTGCGCTTCTGTGCGCTGCCGCTCCACAACTGTCATTAAACTACCGCTACCCTTACCCGTGTTATGCTGCTGCTTCTTCACTTCTCGTTTTGTTTTTGTTTTTGATCACCCCTCCTTATTTATATCAATTCGGCTATCTTAAATGCTTACCAATGTTTTTATTATTGTCATTTATCTAAGCAGTCAACCAAATGTCAGTTGCCGAACCGAGTCGCAATTGTTTCGTAATTCATTCAATACGTTTACATGCACAAATATTCAATGGGTTCGGAAATTTACATATTTTGTATGCAATAAAATAAACTATGCTGCGTAAATTTGTTGTAAGAATCGAAATTTTTATGCTAATCAATACGGACATATGCTGATGGAACTGATGGAAGGGTTACCCTTGCTATCGGTTATTTGAGATGCAAATTGTTTGAATTATGTAACGAGGAATTAAGCTGGCGAAGACGCAGTGTTAGAGAAAAGGGTGCGACATTGTAAAAGCTCGTTGAATTGTATGCGGAAGTTACAACGAAGGAATGTAGATGCCTTCAAGAAATGTCGATTGAAGACTTCGCGATGACTGTTTCATACAAACGACTCAGTTTTAACACAGTTTTGAGGACAAAAACGATAAGAGAGGAAGACGACGACATGGGTTTCGGTCTTTTCGACTAAACAACTCAACACTAAAGTTGAGAGAAATAAGAGGCTGTTAGTAGGGTGCTAAAATCCGTCGCATCGCCATAAAAGCTCAAGTGGAAAGTCCCCGACCTATCATAGTAAAATAGACTTTAATGGCAAAATTTTGTATTCCACATAGTTCACTTCAAGGGTGATACGCTGATTATAGCGAACCTTCACGACCCTACAACTTTTCGATATCTTTCTTGTAGTACAATTTTTACTTTTCTTAGGCCCCAGTTTCGGTCATTTCAATGAATGATGAACTGAGCATACTGAAATTATGGAGGGAACACTTCTCCAGCCTGATGAATGGCAGTGAAAGCATAACATTAGGAGATGGTGAACCCGATTCCCCAATCGATGACGATGGAGTGGACGCTCCATTGCCGACTATCAAAAAATTCGATTAGCGGTTACCTGTCTGAAGAACAGCAAAGCGAATTGACGGTCGAGCTATTCAAACACGGCGGCGAAGAACTGATAAGGTGCATGCATCAGCTTATTTGTCGAGTATGGTCGGACGTAAGCATACGCACCGATTGGAATTTAAGTGTGCTTCAATCCACAAAAAACGAAACCCCACAATCTGCGCCAACTATCGTGCACCGTCAACATTTCATATAAGGTTCTATCGAGCGTATCATGTATTGTGTGAAAGCCCACCGTCAACAAACTGTTTGGGTCTTTAAAGTGCGGCTTCAGGCCTGAAAAACCAACAATTGACTAAATATTCAGCATGCGGCAAATCTTGGAAAAAACCCGTGAGGAGAGAATCGGCACGCAGCACCTCTTCGTCGATTTTAAAGCTGCTTTCGACAGCACGAAAAGGAGCTGCCTTTATGCCGCGATGTCTGAATTTGATAGCCCCGCAAAACTTATACGGCTGAGTAAACTGACGTTGAGCAACACCAAAAGCTCCGTCACGATAGGGAAGGACCTCTCGGAACAGTTCGATACCAAACGCGGTTTCAGACAAGCCGACTGCCATTCGTACGACTTCTTCATTCTACTCCTGTAGAAAATAATTCGAACTGCAGAAGTAAATAGAGAAGGTACGCCGATGATATTGATATCATTGGCCTCAACAACCGCGCCGTTAGTTCTGCTTTCTCCAGAATGGATAAGGAAGCGAAGTAAATGGGTCTGGTAGTGAACGAGGGCAAGACGAAATATTTCCTGTCATCAAACTAATAGTCATCGCAATCGCAACTTGGCTCTCACGTCCCTGTTGACAGTCATAACTTCGTTGTCGTAGATAATTTCGTCTATCTCGCCGCCTGGGGAAGTAGAGCAAGAGGAACACCTTCACTCCGTTGGAAAGACCAGGCGGAGAAGGACCTAACTACACTTTAAATCTCCAATTTACGCCAAACGACGAAAAGAAAGAGCGACTGGCGCGCCGTTGTAAACTCGGCTGTAACCGCGTAAGCGGTGTCTACACCAATAAAGAAGAGGAGTAGATTGATTTGACTAAAATAAGTGCACTGAGACCCCATAAAACGTCGGGGAGGACTTTGGACAAAAACACAAATGAATAGAGTTTCTTGACTTCAAAAATTCCTCGGTATAAAATGGACAGTGGGATATAAAGACTAAATAAAAGTACGCCTTCTGTTTGTGTCAGATCTGAAAGTTCATTTCGGAAACTCAAATGTCCACACCACAGTACGCGGCATTTACTGCTCTACTGAAGCAATTCAAAGGAGTTTATAGGGACTAAAAACTGTCACGGTTAAAGTATCTAGAAAACTAGGACTAAGGATCTAAGTAACCACCAACATCTATTTAACCGGAACGGACCCGGAATGAAAATCCACACGACTGTCGTGGGAACGGTACATCAGGGATGTTTTCAGCCGCAACTACAACTACAGCAACACATTTCAGAGCGGATACTATGAATCTAATACAGTCTTCAGGTTCGAAATCTGTCGGATTTTTATTCTGGGTCCGTTCCGGTTACGAAGATCTGACTGTCGTGGGAACGGTACATCAGGAATTACTTAGTTCTAAACTCAGTTAAAACACGCAAAGAACGAAACTCCTCTAAAAATAGCATGCTACAACAACAAAAATAGCATATAAAGTGGCATAAGTGGACTTCGGAAGCTATATCTATGAGGGTTTGCTGGAGTTTTGACACAACTGAGAATACTACGAGCTTCAGAAAGCTTATTTTGACCTCGTCGCAGCTTCCTGAAATAAAATCCACAGCCTCGATTGTTCCGATCGGAACTAGAGAGGCTTTAAAACATTGCAGAGACCAAATGGCAAGGAGCTTGCCTTGATTTTACGTAAATTTAGATCAAATAAAGTACACGAAATGGTAGAAAGCAAAAGTTTAAAGGAAAACTAACAACTAAACTTTGAAAAGAAATATACTGTTTTCAACAATAACAACAGCTATTGCATTTTTTTTATAAAAACAACTCTTGATTCAGCTTCTAACTTGTGCAGCGTTTCGGCTACTTCTGCCAAATAAGTATTTATTTGCAATTATTTTTGTTGTTCTTATTGTTGTATTTCGCTACTTTATTTTAGTTTACAACATTACGTGCCACATGTAAAATATTTAAAATTCTCTCATGTGTGTTGGCAGCAATTTTGTGGCAGCAACAGTGCAACGATAGTGTGCAACATACACTATATACATTTATACTTGTATATACATATACATATATGTATATCAGTAAATAAACAGGTCTGAAAGCATTTTACATTTAATTTACACACGCATTGCTGATAAGTGATTTTTTCCAATTTTTTCAAGTTTTTTTTTTTCTTTTTTATGTTCGTTGCCACATCGCTACTTATTGCTGTTGTTGTTCTTGTTTTGCGCAACACACAATTGCTGGCAAATATGCGTTGCCAACATATAAGGATATGCAGTGACAATAATTGAGATATCAGCGACCAGCGGCAGCAGCGTCGCAATTTAATCGCCGCCACAATGGCAATGCATGCGTGAAGTTGTTGTTGTTGTTATTGTTCTTGCCGCTGCCAGCAGTTTTTACACTGACGGATCGCCAAATTGAAAGAAAAGATAAAAAAAGTAATGCTTTGATTTAATGTTGCGCCTTGTTGAGGTTATTGTTATTGATTACTGCGACAAATCGATTGCCGGAGGCCAAAGAAGATACAAGTGAAACCCGGTTGTCGGAAGAAATTTCCAATTTTAGGCAGTAGTGTGCTTTATTGAGTGAAATAATGCTTAATACAGAGTGTTTCTAAGGAGAGCCTGATAAGCACACCACAACTTCATATCAGAAATAAATCCCTAAAATTCCGATCCCTAAAAATGGGCGAAGATTCGGAGAGAATGACGAAATACTCTTTCTTAGGCAGGGTTATGATTACTTAGAATAAAGTTTGTTCCAAAGCATTCTCACTTAGTGCTTAAAAACCCAACGCTACTTCTACCAGACTTATAACACAAGCTTTTACGATAAAATTTTCGAAGATTCGTAAAGATCGACGAAATTCTCAATCTTACGCACGAGCTTGATTCAATGACTAAAAAAATACTTGTTCCATAATATTTTCACTGAAAGGTTGACAATTCCATCCCAATTCTTTATACCGAAAGCTTTTAAAAATGTAGGAACATTCGGTGAGACCAAAGAAACGCTAATTCTAAAAATAAACGAAGAGTCACAGAGACCGACGAAATTCTCATCTTTAGGGAGGAGTATTACTCAATGAGTAAAATAATACTTATTTCTTGGTATACTCAAAGAGAGCTTCACAATCCCACCTGTCTTTTTCATACCAGAAGCTCTTACGACCGCTAAAAGTAGATGAAGTCTCAGAGAGACTGAAGAAATTCTCATTCTTAAGCAGGAATATGATTCAATGACTAATATTCTTACCGAGAGTTTGACCACTACACCGCGCTTTTTCATACCATACGCTCTTACGAACCCCCAGAACAGATGAGGATTCCGATAGACGAAAGAAATTCTCATCTTTAGGCAGGGGTATGATGCCTTAAGTAAATTAATGCTGGTTCATTCTCACTGAGGACTTGATACTCGCGCCTCACTCCTTAATACCAGTAGCTTTTACAAACCCTAAACCCAGATGAAGATTCGAATAACCTAATGACATGTTCATCCTTAGGCAGGGTTATGATTCCATAGGTAAAATAATACTTGGAAAAAGTATTTGTTACTGTTGCAAGGAGTATTTTTACTGAGAGCTTGACAATCGCATATCGCTTCTTCATACCAGAAGTTGTTATGATCTCTAAAAAAAAAGACAAAGTTTCAGGAAAACCGAAGATCGGCATATACGAACGGACAACAAGTTTTTCTTCATATGTGCTGTTCGAAAGTGAATCAACGACTCTCTTCAAATCGGTTAATGGATTCAGCTGATGAATATTCTATGTTCCAAGTGAACTGCCGCTTTCTTATCCTTTCCTAGATGTTAGACCGAACTTCTACTGCTTCTTAAATCAGTCCCTACACGTTGACCCTCAAATTGAAGGATCAACAAGTTTTAAGTCGGTCTCTACCCGTTAACCTTCAAATAAAGAGGTCAACAAGTTTTAGGCAAATCCCAAAACTCGCAATTATCTTTTACATTAAAATGTTTATGTCCAAACCTCTATCGCAGGCTTCCTTATATCTTCTTAAGAAAAACAAACGTAAAAAACTTACAGTTTAACTATTTCCAGATTACGCCTAGTCCAAAATTCGAACTCACAAAACTTCGGAAGACCGTTTAGAACTCAACTCATTCATCTAAAGCAGCCGTCATTATGACAAAAAATTTAAAGTGCAGCTAAAAGTGAGATAGCACTTGGAGAAACTGCCGGGAATAATACTTAATGCCAATCAAAAATTGTGAAAGCTCTTACATTTTCTATACGGATTGAACCCACAACGACCCATACTCCACAGCCATAAGATATATGGAGCTCGAAGTATTAAGATCATATATGTACTACAAAGCTTAACGATATACTACATGCAAGCTCCAATGGATATTAAGAAATCTCATGTGAATGGAATTTAGTAGCGCTCCAAAAGGATAACTTATTACCCATTTTTTGCATCGACAATATATCTTATACCACTTTCCTTAGGTTAGAAGAACTCTGCCCAAAACTCTCATGACTTTAACAAGAAATCTCAACTACCGATGACCACACCTTATCAGAGTTTCCAGCTGATGACGGATATATCTACGGATTAAACATCCGCCGAATATGGCTTCGAAATCTTTGGAGCGCAGTTTATAGATCCGACTTTTTCCGCGAAGCTCCAGTCAACTGATCATAGAGACCGCACCGACACAAATGTTTTGCATTACTGCGAGGCGAGGGCACTTGCGAAATACTTCTATATTGCAGGTCACTGCATATCAAATGGGGAATGGTGCCATACGGGGACAATTTCTTGAAGTTTGGGTAGTCAGAGTAAAATCTAATTCTCCTATTTTCAGATGTTAACAACCAGACGAGGTTGTTGAATCATTCTTCAAGCCCGAACTGAACCCTAACCAAAAGTGTTTCTTTTCAGATAACATGACCGGTAAACCCGATACGATTTTTACTTTTGACTAGCTACCTCAACCGTTTCATATTAAGCAGCCTCTTCACCTCACTACGGCGAAATCTCAAGGCCACATTCTAAGCACAATCCTAAGTAAACGCCTGCCTATCAGCACTTTGCAGTGATTGAGAAATTATTGCGGCATTTAAGTTGTCAATGACAATTGCCGCACTGCAGGACAGGCCGACGGCTCGGTCGGACAATCATTCGGACGCTTCGGCGCGCCTCAACCTAACGATTTGAAAATTATCGACCACTCAACTGTCGCACCAGCACCACTGGCCGCACCGTCAGTCAATACCGTTGCGCAAGCCACTACGCAGACAATGCAAACTCCCAGCCTCCGCCACGTCGTGGTGTCAGGCAAATCAACATCGGAATTTCGCGCAATCCAATTGTGTTTCGGGCACAAAGCAATTTCGTTTATATTGCGCGGTCGGCGGCGAGCGAATGAGTTGAGCAAAATTAAAATAAAATTTGTACGGCGCAGCGCAGCATTTGGGCCGGCCGTTTGGCGTGAATTGCTGTATTGGCGTAGCACGGCAGCAACTTATCAAAGTGACACCAAACAACGTCAACGAATTCCAGCAAATAAAAATTTCACTCTCAATTGCGGCGATTGTGAACAACGCGGCTGCCGTTTATGCACGCATGCCACGGCCAATAATGAGCGCGCGATGGTAGGCAAAAGAACCAGGGAACGTCTAGAGGCGGCTGGACGGTGTGTACGCGGTTTAAGGATGCGCCAAGGAGACGCGACGCTTTGGGATCGCCAAAGGCATAAGCTCTGTCTTCGAGAAATTCCAAAGTATAGGCGCAGCTTAGCAGCACGGACGCAGTATCGCCTGCTAATGTTGCGAAGAAGACATTTGAATGCCAAAGTCGGTTGCGAGGTTTATAAATTTTTCGCCTTTCGGCGGGACAGCACATAAAATGAAACTGTCAGCGCTTACAAGCGATTGTCTTATTGCACCAAAGTGACCGCCGCGCCGTGTCAATTGGATGGCATTGCGGGAAATTGAGCTGACACTGCCACTGAGTCGCGTAGAACCAAACGTTGGTTCTTCGAGACGTATGTACTAAAATCTACTTGCGGCTCATCTCAGCTGTGGAGCTCTCAAAAGCTGAGGAAGTACCCTTACAACTGCTGGATTATTGATGAATTCAATAGCGAGCATAGTGAACAAGTCGTGGCAAGGAACGCAGCTGACGCTGCTGACCGCAAGAAGGCACCCCATCACTGCGGCTTAGTCGATTCGAGCTGAGCAGCACACGAGCCTTGACATACGGAAGCGCTTGATAAATGCAATGTGCCAATGAATAATAATTTAAGTGGAAAGTGAGTGGAGGTTTTGCTATGCAAATGAATTGCTACAATTTTAGCTGTCAGCCGAAAAATATGTCGATGCACATAAATTAGCAAGTTGCATGCAACGCGGGCTCATGGCAACGACTTACTGATCGATGACGATCAGTGAGTGCGCGATCAGCTGGAACGTAAAAAGTAGGCGAGGGAGACTGGAGACAAACGCGGCGGGGAGCAGAAGAGAAGAATTCCTAGGAAGAGAAAGCGTTTGAGCCAATAAGGGCGAAATTCTATGAGGAAGTGCGTAGGATCAAAATGTTAGAAAAGATCGGTGTTCACCCTGGCTATTAAGAAAACGAAGTATTAATGCGATTCCTTTCAGGAACCGGAGAGCTTTGACTCTTTGAGCTCCAAGGCAATGTGCCCAGTAAAAGCAAGTAATTTGTAGTCTAGATTAATGTTGGAAGCTTATTCTATGAACCCTCAAGCATAGTTATTTTTAGGCGGTTATTAAACCTCCTCTGACTGCTAAGCACAAGCAGTATCGATTACTACCAGCTTCCGTTAAAAAAGGACTTACGGAAATGGTTCTGGCCACTAAGCCAAAGAAAATCTCCTGAATACGTCTTCCCACTGAAACGAGATATGCTGCTGAATTTCTTATCGAATGAAGCTATTTAGAAAGCATCGCAATGACTTGAAAATATAGTTTAGGTTTGATGGCTGATCCAAAGAACGCACTTGGACTACAAACAGTACTTTGTGAAGCCATAAACACAGAACTGTATTCGGTCTTACCAAAATGTGATGTGTCGCTGACTCCCTTAATGGAAACAGCTCTTTAGAAAGGATCGCAATGGCTTGAAAGGACTTGATATGTTCGCTGGCTGAGCCAGAGATCACACTAGGATTATCAGCAGTCCTTTGTGAACTACAGTATTTGATCTTAAAAGTCCGCAAAAGCGCCAAGTTTGCTCAGCCGTTTGATTTCTATTCTTGCCGGCTGCAGTTAGGATATCTGAAAGTATGAGTTTCCAGGTAATTAAGCCTTGATTTCGCAATCAAGAAGGAAGTGTTGATATGATTCCACCTCGTTCCTTATAGCTTCAGCTTTCGTACGGTAAGATTCTCAAATTTACAGTATGAACGCCTATAGAGCAAGGGCCTGTTAGAATTCTACAACTAGAGAGATGCTAGCCTTACCGTGAACAAAGTGCTCACTGGATCTCCTATGATCGTGCTTAGGCCAAAAAAATCTTGCGGCATGGCATGAAAAGATGATAGCCCAAACCAGGCCAAGCCTCCGTGATCTGACAAAGTTCCATCCAGTAGTAGAACACACGAGGAGAGCGGTTTCTCTTCTACTAATAGCGAGTTTAGGTTGCCTTTCTTTGCCAGCTCATCAGCTTTGCAATATTCCGATGTCGTCTGACACTCACACTAGTCTTATCATAAAGTAACTCGACGTCATGGATAACGAGCTTCGAATATATCACCATTAAAATTAAAAGTGGGACTACTTGACAAAGGAAGACCTTCACTCCGTTGGAAGGACCAGGTGGAGAAGGACTTTACAACACTTGGCATTTCCAACTGGCCGCAAACAGCGAAAAGACAGCACGATCAGCGCGCTATTGTAAATTCGGCTACAACCGCTTTAGTGGTGTCTGTGCCAATACAGAAAAAAAACTTCACCGAATAAAATTGGCGGATTAGAAATATTTGAGCAGGATCGTCGAGAAAATAGGCTCAGTTTACTTATTCCAGACCAGTAGGATACACTTAGAGAATAGTAAGGATCGACGGTACGAATATTTCCCAAAAACTTTCCAGCATAATAGCGCTATTAAAGTCGGATCTTTTTAGTCTTTTCAGTCGAACTTGCCAAATCTTAATTAAACCAAAACCACTATGAAAACACGAATTGTTCCCATAAAGTAACGCTTTAGATTAAAAGAATTCTTGAAAACTACTAATTTCTTTCAAGTTCTGCGGGTTCAATGTTAGTACGAAGTATATAGTATGAGGGCCACAGCTCTCCAAAATACAGAACCGCCGTCCGTTTGCCGTGTGCTCCTATCAACTCATCTATCATTCATCAATAAAAATAAGTAATTCTCCTCTCCACATTCACGCTTAGTTGGGTCTAATCACCCGCTTTGAACTCAGTGCAGCCAACCCAACACCGCACCGGTATGCGATGGCAACACACGATAAACGCGCCATACACAGGCTTCCAGCGCGAAAGCACACTCAGGCGTGAAACTACAAATCTATCGCAAATCAACCACCGTTCGGCCGCCAACGCATGGGTGGGAAAGGAAGTAAGGTGGAGTACCAAAAAAAAAAAAACGAAGGGTATTATTTCTCATGTCTAGTCAACACTTCAACGCCGGGCAGTTCGGCGCAAAGTGAGTCAATTATGTGGCCGCTAATTTGCATACAAAAGACATTAAAAGCCAACAATAACAATAACGAGTGGCTGGTTTGTAGTTAGTTTGGTGAAAAAAATGCCAATCGATCGCGTTCGAACGATCGATTTTATGTGAAATGTGCGATCAACTGTAGAGCACATCCGGAGTTTGGGCAACCCCGCTTCCTCTGCCGCGTGTGTTCGGTCATTGCTGACGTAGGTGTGACAATAACAACGTTTGCTGAAAAAAGCATCGAAAAAAAAGATTGAAATGAATGGCGTTGGCAATTGACAGACCGAAACCGCTAACTTATGGTTTGGTTTTTGATGGAATTTGTGCCGAAGGAAAGTGCGAAAGTGCGAAAGCGCTCAATTCGGTAATTAGAAGCCACTATAAAAGCGTAGTAGACAGCTAGTACCTTCGACTAAAACACTTTTTTCGAATCACGATCAGCTTACTGATCTTACCACATACATTCAAAAGAGTTCCTCAAAGCTTTATTCACAAGTCGCGCTCACTTTCAAAGCTCCAACGCGTCTAAACATCTACGTCAGCCCTCGCTTTCAACAAACAACAAACCGTTCGGCCACTATAAAAGCGTAGTAGACAGCTAGTACCTTCGACTTAAACACTTTTTTCGAATCACGATCAGCTTACTCATCTTAATACATTCAAAAAAGTTCCTCAAAGCTTTACACGCAAGTCGCTCTCACTTTCAAAGCTCCAACGCGTCTAAATACCCACGCCAGCCTTCGCTTTCAACAAACAACAAACCGTTCGGCAAACAATGGCAATTAATTTAAATAAATTGCTCTCAACAATCAACCAAGTTTGTTGTCAACTACGTAACGATCAGCAATTGACTCGAGCAAGCGCTCGCATTCCAGTGTCAAGCCAACGAAAGGAATGCCTATGTACAATTGGCGAACACAATGGGTAAGGTAGTCGGCCGGCGAAAGGTAGCTGTATGCTCGTAGGCGTAAGTCGTGTCGCTGTGATCAAAGTGTGCTGGCGATCTTGTTGGGGTGTCGATTGGAATTTTAAACGGTAATGGTTTTTATTTGAAGCTTTCATGCCTTATTTACGACTCTTTTGTTTGGCTGGAGTTAAGCTGTGTACGAAGAAGGAAAAATTGAGATTTCACTTTTGGGCTTTTAGTTAGTTTACTTTTTTTCTTAAAAATGCGGAATATGCAAGCGATAGCGGTGAGAAGGACTATAGCAGTGTTAAGTGATTTTGAATTACCGAAAAGAAAACAAAGTAGTGCCGTATTTGGACGAAGAAGCTTTGTTTTGACATGTAATTAGTGAAGACTGGTTAGTAAGTTAAAGAACCGACTGTCTCAAACGGCTGCAAGCCCATAAAATCAGTCAAGTATTATAACAAATATTAAGATCAGTGTCTTAAAAGTTGTATCCAGCGCTGGTTAAACTTTCAACTCTTACACCACGGCCTGGCCGCTACCATGCAAGAAACCAGGCAAGGATGGTGATAAATCTAACTCATATTCTGACTTAGAAACCCCGGTTAATAAAAAACAGTAGAGCAATTTATTGATGTATCCATGGATTTCGCCTCCAGCATTCCACTTGATTAAGTTCCAGACAGCCCAAAATTATCAAAAAGAGGTCAGTACACATAAGATCCGGGATATTCGGTTTAAGGGTACGCTGAAGTCTAATTGGAAGCGACAGTTATGGGTCTGGGTGTGAACGGGGAAAAGATTAAATATCTCCTTTCATCAAACAAACAGTCATCGCACTCGTGACTTGGCTCTCGCGTCACTGACAGTCAGTCGAAGTCGTAGATAAATTCGTCTATCTTGGAACCAGCATTAACAACAACAATAACGTCAGCCTCGAAATCCAACGCAGAATAACGCTTGGAAACAGATGCTACTTCGGACTGAGTAGGTAATTGAGAAGTAAAATTCTCTCTCGACGAACAAAGACCGAACTCTACAAGTCACTCATCATTCCCGTTCTGCTATATGGCGCAGGGGCGTGGACGATGACAACATCTGATGAGTCGACGTTACGAGTTTTCGAGAGAAAGGTTCTACAAAAGATTTATGAACCTTGGTCGCGGCGAATATCAGATTCGATGGAACGACGAGCTGTAGGCGATATACGGCGACATTGACATACTTCAGCGAATCAAGAGACAGCGGCTGGCTAGGTTATATCGTCCGAATGGATGAAAAAACTCCAGCTCTGAGACTATTCGCCATAGCATCCGCCGGTGGAAGCAGAGGAACAGTAAGATTTCAACTCCGTTGGAGAGAACAGGTGGAGAAGGACCGAGCTGCATTTGGTATCTCGAATTGGCGCCAAATAGCGAAAAGAAGAAACGAGTGGCGCGCTGTTGTTAACTCGGCTATAATCATCAGTAAAGCAGAAGAAGCGTTCTCAATGTTGTTGTCTTATTGTCGTTACTATTGTTGTTGTTGACAAAAGATTATTCCTTTCTATTGCTATTATATGTGCGTTGTTTTTGTTATTGTTAGTTTTGTTGTGTTTTATTGTTATTGTTGAGTTGCTGTTGATGTTGTTATTGTTGTTGTTGTTATTCTTGTTTTTGCTGTTTTTGTTTTGTTGTTGTTGTTGTTGTTGTTGTACGCGCACATTACTTAACCTCCAGCTTCTTATCTGATTTTTTCGTTGTTCTAATTCTTATTGTTGTTGTTTTGTTGTCGTTGCCATTGCTGTTTTTGTTGTTGTCAAAAATTATTTGTGTCGCCTTGATAATTTGCAAATGCCTACCACTGCATAGCTCTGCACACACACACATACATATTTTTGTTTGTATTTTTGTCATTTGCATTTTGCCTATTGTTGTTGTTGTTTTTGTCGAAATAAATAATTCAATTTCCAATTGCAATCACAATTTCAACGTCGAATGACGAAATTGTTAAATGAAATTGAGCAACGTTTGACAGACGTGAGCGCATGCGTGTGTGTGTGTGTGTGTGTGTGTATGTTGGTAGGCACAAATAAACACAAAGTCACACACACACACACTCACACTTAGAGACACTTGTAATGACCTCAGCAAATTGGCGACATTTTAATGTCACCGTTTATGATAATCGCCACAAAATGTTGCACATTGCTATTGCCACCAAAATGCATGCGTTGCAATGCATTTTTATACATATATGTATGTATCTGTATGTGTGTCTCAGACCGCGCGTCAGGCGCTGCTCTTGTCAAATGTCCGATATGTGAAATGCGCTAGAATGACTGCACTCGAATTGTAAGCGCTTGTCTGTCAGCCGTTGACGAAACAAATAAATAATTTGACGAGTGAAGTGGAGGCAGAAGAAGAAGGAGAAGAGTAGAAGCTTGAAAAGTGAGGTTAAGTGGCGAAGGCGACCACATCGCTGGAAATGGTGCTGCGTAAACGGCATGCTTAAGTATAATACGACAATTGAACAAATGAGGACTCAAAATAAGACAGAAAACAAAAACACAACAATAAAATTAAGAAAAAACCACAAAAATGGAAAAAAATAAAAAAATATTGCGGACTAAAAATAAAATCGAAGAAAAATTTTGAAAATTGCCGAGAAATTGCAGAAAATCGATAGCAAATAGGCCTTGCCAGTCCGAAAAATTTATTACTACATAGATATGCTTACGAGGGCAGCTGATTATGTACAGGACCCTCAGCATGTGCTTTAGGAAGTAAATTTTTTACAACAGCGTTGACACTAATATTTGATTTTAAGATTCAAGTATGTTTTAAAGACACGTTTAGATGAAGAACCCCGCTTAAATTTCGACAAAAGTTAAGAAAATTCCGCACCTTAGGCTC
>NC_052502.1:71939700-71970876 GCF_016617805.1 Bactrocera tryoni | reverse complement strand
AAAGACGATGAACGAACAATGGTTTCAATCAATGAAGTGAAGATTTCGACGATATATATTATATATAACGGTACACGGAGCCTAGTATGTTCAAAACTAAATGCCAACAGTGAGAAAATAACGGGTTATCCAAGTAGATGTACTTTTTTCAATAGCATTTTTTTGACAGATTACTCGTGAGTCGGGCATTTTACGTTGAAATCTTGAATTGGACGCGTACAGAATACAGCTCATGCATGAACTGAAGCCGTTCGACTTTCCTAAGTGACATCGCTTCCTCTAAGGGCTCTTGAAAAGTTCCAAGAAGATTTGACGTTTTCGTACAGTGATGAGGCACATTTCTGGCTCAATGGGTATGTAAACAAGCAGAATTGCCGCGTTTGGGACAAAGAACAACCTAAAGAGATTTAAAAGCTGCGATTTCATCTAGAAAAAACAACGCTTTGTTGTGATTAGTGGGCCGGTGAAATCATTGGTTCATATTCCTTCAACAATATTGTCGGTGAGAACATAACCGGCTGCTATCGCGCCATGTTAACCACCTATTTGATGCCTGAAATTGAAGCATTTGGTTTCAACAAGACGGCACCACTTTCCACACTTTGCATCAATCAATGGATTTATGGAGAAAACACTTCGGTGAGCAAATAATTTCACGTTTTGGTCAAGTCGATTGGCCACCAAAATCGTGTGAAGTCACGCCGTTCGACTTTTTTCTGTGGAGATAAGTAAAGTCTCAAGTCTATGCGGACAATCCCGCTTCGATTATGGTCTTGGAGCAAAGCATCATACGTGTCATTCGCCAGTTACCGGTCGAAAGGTTCGTAGGAATCATCGAAAATCGGACTCAACTGATGGACTATCTGTAACGGTGCACAGCAAAGAAACTTGATTCCGAGATAAATGGATCTCACTTCTGTCTTATACTAAAAACAGCTCCGAAGAAGATTTTACAACAACAGCTCTTTTCAACAGAAAGTAAGGAACAATTGATTCAGAAACGATATATACAAATTTTACATACGAGTTTAATAGACCTTAGAATTCCTCATATTCTGGGAGATTCATAACTTCATAGCGTTCTTTGGTAACCAATACAAGAGTTAAGGTCGACATCCACTATCTGTACGACTGGCGGTAAGGTTATTCATATGGGAGATAGAAATAGAGATAGGAACTTAAGTCTCCTAACCTAAGGAAACTGCGTCTAAAACGGACTGGATGTGAATTTAAATTTCAACTACATAGTCATCAGTCGACCTTAGCTAGGAGTATTATGCTGATTTTAGAGCACACGGCAAGTATGTGAACTGACGTTTTTTCTTGCTTACATCATCCGGTTTTTGTATGTTTGTGTTATCCTCAGATAACTCGCGCTGCAGTCTTCCAAAACTGGTCTTTCTGAAAGCTCCCCCAAAAGACACAGAAGCGAACTCTGATAAGCAGATGAAGATTATTAATAAAAGTTACTTTATTATTCGTTATTTTATAGACTTTTATCTTGTCGTTGAGAGTTCAGATCCTCTCGGTTTTACCCAAGTTAGATTTTTCTTTGAGTTTAGTTTTATTCTTCGTTGAGTTCGAGTTATTTAGCTCTTCTAGGGCTCACGTGCCTAATTGTTAGCCCTCATAATGAGCAGATTTGTTGAGCCTATTGACCAATTCGAGAAATCCAACGCAGAAGAGCGGGTTAAGTGTATATTTATTGATCGATGGATCCCGGCAACCCTTTCAGTTCTCAGTTAAACCAAAATTAAGCATGTGGAGAATATATTTTCTGTCTCTTCATAGAAATTGTAAATCCTTTGAGAATATTTCTTATAAACATATACTCTCCACATACTTAGTTTTGATTTAACTAAGAACTGGCAGAGTTCCCGGGATCCATCGAGCGTCGGTTAGAAGGCTTTTCAAGAGATCTTCTAGTATTTTATTTAGAAAAAGAGAGTTCAAAGACCGACTTTCTTCTAAAAAACTCTCCCAAAAGTCATTTTTATGGCCTTTGGCTGAAAAACCTGGTTAAACCGGCAGTATACAGAGTTTAAAATCAGTTGAAGCATGATATATGTAGAATATAAATATAAAATTGAAGCATATTTCATTGACCATATAAATATTTTTGGATAAAAGTGAAGCTCAAAACTATTTTTTATATCAACAAATTATTAAATTGTAACAATTGTTCCTCGTTTTACAAACAAAGTAGCAAAAATTTCACAGAAATCCACAACCAAAATTTCAATAAAACATGACAAAAACTTAACGCATTATTATGCGCACAGTGCTGCCATATTTTTGTGTCAAACAACTATTTACAATTATTACTTCCGTTCGGAGTTGAGGTGAGGCCCAACTAGGCATTAGCATAATAATAATGATTAGAGACAAAGGCAGCGGAGAGATATCCTAGATAAGCCGGTACGTGCCACAAATACTTGAGATGTGGGAAACAAAACAAATGCTGAATCAAAAGCGAAGGAGTAGAAGCACAAAAACAGTAAATGGAGCTATAAACATACTGAACACATGTATATCTATCGCCATCCTCAAACAATGTAATAAAAAAACGCACTCACGCGCTACTTTAAACCGCCTGATGGCTGCCGAGATAAAAAATATTATTTGCCTCTCGCTTCCATATAGTTTGGCTAAGTTGTATGACTTTTTATGACACGTCTTTCGATTTTGATTTTTTTCGGCGCTATTCGTAGCGTTCTTGGTGTCATTGTGCCATTTCTAAGAACCCACACAAACGAGCCAGCGTGTCAATTACAACACTTATTGTTTACGCTTCTCTCTTTCACAATGTCACAGCCGCGCATGCGCAGACAGGTAGTTTTTGTGGAACCTGAAATTGCTTGCTGTGCATGCGCCGCCTTGTTGCAGCAAGTGTGTAAGGCTATTCTATTATTGTTGAAAAAATATATATTTTTTTTAATATTATTTTATTAATTTTTTTAACTACAATCATATTTTTTTTAAGTATAACAGTCACGTATGTTATACATTTGGCGCACAGAAGAATGGAAAACGTGTAACGCAACGTTAAAAAAACAATTTCAAAAGAAATATTTCAATTTGAGTACCATTATTTAAATTCTGGAATTTCAAAAACAATTTTGGAGTAAAATTTTTTTAATTCAATTTTTAAATTAAATTATCCTTTTTTAATTAAAAAATTAATAATAATAAATAATAGAAAATTAAAAAAAAAATGTAATTTCAAAAAAAATTTAAATGCATTTTCAAAATAAGAGAAAAAACAATTAATTAAAATTAAATTAAATTTAAATTCAATTTTAATCTGCAATTAAAAAAATAACTAATTTTTTAATTAAAATTAAAATTAAATTAATTTAAGTAATTATAATTAAAAAATTAAATTAATTAAAAAATTAAAAAAATGTAAAATATGCCTGTATTTAAATATACATATGTATATTCTATAATAATAAGAAAAAATTAAAATAGAAACTAATTAAATTTCAAAACAATTTTTTAGAAATTTTTTAAAATTAATTTAAATAAATTAACTATTTTTTTTTAATATTCAAATAAATTTTCAAAACTAAGTGAAAACCCAAAAATTAAAATTAAATTAATTATTTTAATTAAATTTAAAAAAAATTAATTTAAATAAATTAACTATTTTTAATTTAAAATTTAAATAAATTTTCAAAACTAAGTGAAAACCCAAAAATTAAAATTAAATTAATTATTTTAATTAAATTTAAATTTAAAAAAATGTTTATTAAAAAATTAATAAATTTTTAATTAAAAATTTAATAAATTTTCAAAACTAAGAAAAACAATAAATTAAAATTAAAATTGAAGTTAATTGTTTAATTAAAAATTAAATTAAAAAAACATGTTTAATTAAAAATATAAATAATATAATAATAATAATAAAATTAAAAATAAACATAAAAAATTAATTAAATAACTTTTAATAATTAGGGAAACAAATAATTTTTTTTAGAAATATTTTTTTAAATTAAACTAACAACTTTTAAATAAAAATTTTTAAACATTAAATTAAAAGTTTAAAAATAAATATAATAATATAATAAAAAATATGCGCCCAAAAAATAAAAAAAATATTCGAAAATGCTATTAATGGAAAAATCAAAATCATTATCAGCGCCTCAATGTATACTACAAATTTCAGTATTAAATGATATATTTGCTCATAATTGATTTTTCGGGTTTTCCAAGTTCAATGTTGATTTATTTTGACGAAATATACTCAACTGAAATAGATTATACTGCGATATTTAGGCATAGTTCACAATTAACGCCTAAAGGTATGCTTCATTATTCCAATAGTTGCATTTATTCATTGGAGAAAATGAATTTAACGATATAATGATGAATGTAGGTTTTTTTATATAATTTATTTTTATTAAAATCCTTTACTTTTCAGTTTTATTAATTTACTATCCATAACAATAACCGCCGTAAGATATGCTAAGATTTTTAAATGTACTCAAAATTTGGTGGTTTCATGGTTCAAACAAAAATACTAAAAACCATCAAATATACAACCACGCGCTCTAACATAGGCTTATATAATCAGCCGAAAAATATAAATTTGCTTATCAGCGCCATATGGTAGGCAACATTTTTCAATATTGCTCCTACCCAAATATCAAGTTAGCTGCATTTAAATACAAAACACTAAATAAAGCAACAATTACACGCTAAAATGCAAAACTCACGCCTAATGATAGGCTACACTTTCAATTCTCTCTCAGTTTCTCAATGGTACGCCAATGTAGTTGCGTTTCTGCACAATTTCTAACTTATTTGCGGAAATGTTATATAAAAAATTGCTAACCAGTCAGTATCAGCAGTCGGACGCCTTGAGATAGGCTATAATTTTTAACGTCACACATCTTACGTTGGAATTAATGTTACTTTAGCAATATTTAATTAAAAATTCCAAGTAATTTGCTAAAAAATTAAAAAAAATTGCAACAATTGTCAATAACAGCTGTCAAGTGCCTTAAAATAGATAACATTTTTAAAGTTGGCTCCGTTTCTGCCGGACAGAATATGGTTTTAGTCACATTTCGACTGAAAACTATAGTTTTTGTGGCTACAGTACAGCAAAAACAGCTTTTGAAGATATTTAGCGCCTTGAGATAGGCTATAGTTTTCTACATACCTTTATTTTTCTCGGCAGCAAAACGTTTTAAATAATATTTGTGATGTATTTCGTATATTCCACGATATGATTAATATTTATGAGGAAAAATACAATTTTTAAAGTTGAAAGATTGCAAAAATCAGTACGAAAGAAATTAATCGCCTTAAGATGGACTACAATTTTTTATTAAATTCTAGTAAAATATGAAATTCTAGTTTAGTTCAGTGTAATTGCACAAAAACACCGTTGAGCCTTAAGATAGATTACCGCATTTCTTATTTTTTGGCAGAAAGAAATTCAGCGCCTTTAGATAAACTAAAATTTTTATTTTATTCCCGAAAAATGTGATTAAAGTCTGAAATCGTTAATTTTGTTCCGTGAAATTGCAAAAAAGGACCGTTGAAGTGACTCAGCGCCTTAAGATAGGCTAGAGATTTTCTTATTTTTTGTTAGAATATAATTTAGCGATGCGGCATGCAATTTGAGCACCCAAAAGAGTAAGCACAAGGATGTTAATGTATAAAAAGCAATAAGTATAAACGAAAATTGTGTTTCAAATAAATTTTGATGTATTTATATATGTATGTATGTGTATATGTTTTTATATTTGCATACATTGGCGATTATTTGGCTCTCGAATGTCAAAGGACACTTACACTTAGTGCCGCATTGCTCATATACTATACGTGTGTACAGTTATAAGATATGCATCATTTTGCTTAGAAAGCTGCAATACAACGCTCTAAAGGACATATACACACATACATATACATATACACAAGTGCTGTAAACAAATGCTCGTATATTCTGCATAACAGCATCTCAATAGATGCGCACTAAACCAGAATATTATTATCATTATGCAAACGTAAGCCACACACACACGCTCTAATACATACAAAAAAATTAGCAAACGCACACACATACAACCATATACATGTACATATACACAGGCAAGTAATGTTATTAGTGTTGGTAGTGGTCAGCCAGCAGGCATAGTACAATCAACCAAGGCACCCAAACACTGTATACATGCTTCGTACCCCGCTGCCGTCCCACGCACACACACACTCTGGCAAATATTTTGCATAATAATAATGGCTCTACGCATGCAGTCAAGACCAGGCGAGTCCGCATTTAATGGACTGGAAAACTGTCCAGTGCGAAGGAGCAAAGATTTAACATTACAACAATAACAATAATGATGCCAAAAACAAGCAGCAAGCAGTGCAACAACAACAACAACAACAAGCATGATTGAGTAAAAGCCAACAATACCGGCGTGTAATAATAACTCCAACACAGCAGCAGCAACAACAAACAGCAAAACAACAAAAAGCAACACAACAACAACAGTAAATCAAACAAGAAAAAATGGTAGAATATAAAATATCCTTCACAAATACAAATGTTTTCATACAAGCAGTTGATTTTGAACGTTCAGTTTGTATGGCAGCTATATGCTATAGTGAACCGATCTGAATGATTTGGGCGGAGATTACAGCGTTCTCTTGAACAATAATTCGTGCCAAATTTTGTGAAGATATCTCCTGAAATATAGAAGTTTTTCATACAAGAACTTCATTTTGGTAGGTTAGTTTATATGGCAGCTATATGCTATAGTGAACCGATCTAAACAATTTCTACGGAAGTTATAGCGTCGCCATTGACAATAATCCATGCCAAGTTTCTTGCAGATATCTCATGAAATATAAAAGTTTCTCATATAAGAACTTCATTTTGAAAGGTTCGTTTATATGGCAGCTATATGCTATATTGTCCGAACTGAATAATTCGTTCGGAGATTATAGCGTTTTATTGGGTAATAATCCGTGCCAAATTTCGTGCAGATAGCTCCTCAAACAGAAAAGTTTTCCATACAAGAACTTGATTTTGAACGTTCAGCTTGTATGGCAGCTATAAGCCATAGACGTCTAATCAGAACGATTTGTTCAACGGTTGTATCGCTGCCTTGAATAATAAAGCATACCAATTTTCGTGCGGATATCTCGTCAAATGAAAAAGTTTCCCGTACACAAACTTAATTTTGATTGCTCCTTTTGTTACAAAATTCCTGCCATACTTAATATACCCTATACAGGGTATAAAAATGTAACGGTAAATTACGGTACAAGCATATGTGTACAGATTTGCGCCAGTGTATGCTGTCCAAGGTTTATTGTGGCATGAGGCGTGCGTTACAACCTGATTTATATGAACAAACACGCGCACACACCCACTCACATACACATACACATGCATTTGCGTCCGCTGCGAGTCTATGACGCAGGCATGCATACAAATTACTCGATCATACTCGAGTTACACCGAGCCATGCAGCTAATGGAGCCAAAATTTTGTCCACAAACATTGTGTGTAGCCTGTGGATGTTAATTCGCACACACACACACACACACGCCACTCCGTGGATACATAAAATTGTAGATATAAATACATATGGTTGGTTATGTAGCGCACTTTAGTAAAAACAGTTAGGAACATGTGCGTAGGTAAACTGTTTGCTCCAGTTGGCTGCCTTTGTATGCGACAGTGTGTGTGTATGCGTGAGAGTAAGAGACCCAGTAGCGCTTGAAATGGGTTGCGAATATTTAGGCTAAAACATATTTTTATTAAATCTGAAACATTATTACACATTTGAAAAAAATAATAAAATTATAAAAAAAAAATTAGAAAATTTTTAATTTTTGTTTTTAATTTAAAAAAATAATATTAATTAATTACAAAAAACTCATAAATTAATTATGAAAAAATTTAATTAATTTGAAATTTTTAGTAAATCTGAATTTTTTAAAATTTATTTATTAAAAATTTCTTATTTTTTCTTAATTAATTTGTTATTTTTTTAATTTATATATAAATATAAATTTTAATTAAAAATAATTTTAAAAAATTTAATACCTTCGAAAAAATTCTTTATCAAGGTAATAAATTTAAAAATTAATTAATTAATTAAGAAAAAAATAAGTTTGAAATTTTTTAATAAATCTGAATATTTTGAAACAAATTTTAAATAATTTAATACGTTCTGAAAAAAAACTTTCTCAAGGAAATAAATTAAGATTAAAAAAAAATATTTTATATAAAAAAATATATTAATTTAAAAAATATTTTTAAATTCTAATTTTAATTTATTTTTTCATTTCATTTCCCAAATTTTTTTATTTTCCAATTTTTTGCTGAATTTTCTTAATTAAAAAAATGTATTCGAAAAACAATTAATCAACAATACACAATTAATTAATGCCAATTAAGAAATTAATTTAATTACTTCTTTATTAAAAAGAAACTCTCTGAAGTAATTCAATTTCAAAAAAATTAAAAACCAAAATAAACTTTAATAAATCTATTAAGGAAGCCAGTTAGAATTATTTTTCTTTAATTAATAAGCTAAAATAAAAAAAAAATATTCAATAAATTATTTTTTCAAAAAAACACTAAATTTTTCATTTTTTTCCAAAAAACAAAATTAAAAAACATTTAAAAAAATAATTAACAAAATAATTTACTCTTATAACGATCAAAAATCCAGATTAGTCTTTCAAAACAATTAAATAGAATGTTTTAATTAATTTTAGAAAAAAAATTTAAATTAAATTAACACAAAAAATTAATTAATTTAAAACATTTGTTCGAAAAACTTAATTAATTAAAAAAGATTTATTCAAAAAAATTAATTAATAGCACAAAATTAATTAACAATAGTAATTATGAAGTAAATTCCAAAAAAATTATTTAATCATTTATTTATTAAAAGGAAATTAAATTTGTTATACAATCTCAAAAAATTTAAAAGCACAATTATGGAAGCCAATCAGAATTATTTTTCTTTATTTATGAAGCTAACACAATAAAGTTATTTAATTAAGAACTTTTTCCAAAAACGCTTTTACAAAAATTTAGAAAATTTGATAAACAAATTAAATAAAATTAATAAAATTATTTACTCTAATAACAATAAAATAATTAAAAACAATTAAATAGAATGTTTTAATTAATTGCAGAAAAAATTAATTAATTAAAAAAATTAAAATAGAAAATTAATTAATTAAAGAATTGTGTACAAGAAAAACTTTAAAAATTAAAAATATTTCAGCAAAAATAATTAAGGAAAACCAAAAATGTATGTAACATTCGTTGAAAATAATTAAGGATTATGCTACTGCTATAATTAACTGAATTAAAAAAAATAGTCAGCAAAAAAGTTAAGAAAGAAAACTTAATTAAAATAACAAATGGTTTAGTAAAAATTTAAGTAAATTAAAAAAAATTGAAAAAAATTTAAATTCCAAATTACGTAAACCAAGTCACTTAATTTATTAAATTTACATCGACTATTAACTTAAGTCATCGATTATACCTAACTAGAATAGTTAAGATAGTTAGTTTTAATTAAAGCGTTATAGTAAAGAATTACATCGGTAGAAGATGGCGTATCAGTAAACTTATTGCATTTAATTTAAGAAAGTCATTAAATATATAGATTGTTGATAACTTAAGTCATCGATTAATCTCGACTAAAATAGCTGAGAATTCAATTAATCTGTTACAGTGAATTGATAGAAGAACAGAGATATACCAATAAGTAAACTAAATCACTTGATTTTTCAAATTTGAATCGGCTATTGACTTAAGTCATTGCTTCATCGTAACTAGCATAGTTATGAACTTAATTAAACGTTTATAGTAAAGAATTCTATATGTAGAAGACTGCATGTCAATAAACTTAGAAAATTTAATTTTATAAAGTCAGCAAGTCAGTAAATAGATAGACTGTTGATAACTTAAGTCATCGATTAATCTTGACTAAAACAGTTCAAAATTGAATTAATCTGTTACAGTGTTCGATAAAAGAACATAGGGATTTTTGTATTATAAGTCATTGATTAAATTGTTTACGTTTAGTATGATTTTTATCATTTCTTTATATTATATTTTTTATAAGTCACACAAATTTATTCAAAATGATTTATTGACGCAAAAATTTAGTTAAGTCATCTTAATCATAACTAAAATAATTTAAAATGCAATTTATAGATTACATGTCGGTGAAATTAGCAGGTTTTATTTAAGGAAGTTAGTATGTCAACAAATGGATCGACTGTTAATCGCTTAAATAATCGATTAATCATAACTAAAATAGTTGAAATATCAATTTATCTTTAAAACCCACCGATAGGCGACTGTATATCAGTAAATTTAATGACTTTTATATAAGAGAGTGAAGAAGTCAGTAAATTGGTAACCTCTTGATAACTTAGATCAACGATTAATCGCAACTAAAATAATTCGTAATTTAATTAAACGGTTATACCAAAGCAATATGTCGGTAGCAGACAGATTAACAGCGAAAGCCGTGTCAATAAAAATATGAAAACTTTGAAGCACATTTAGAGACCTGTATTTGAACTGAACTAGCCTTCGTACTTTAAAGTTTCTGTAATATTGGTTTGAGCTTTCGAATAATTAAATTTTATGTAAGTCAACTACTATTCTTCTGTCCTAATGGGTCTCGCGCTCTTGGCTGGCCCGTCCAAGCGACGGCCTTTAGCCATCACTGAACAACCACATAGCTTTGGTTAATTTTCAGTGGCTTGTAAATGGTTGTACGAATCGCCAGCAGCCAGCAGGAATAGCAAATGACCGACCGAGAAGCCCCTGTATGTGCGGAACACTCTGCGTGTGTGGGTGTTTGTATGTACATATGTATATCTAGAGTGTACACGGAGTAGAGCTTTCGTTGCAGGCGAGAAAATTAAATTGGCCAAAAACTGTATCCATAACTTTTGGCTATAACCATTGGACATGCGGCAAGGACACACGCAAACAAACATATTTATGAAATGGCAGGACATGTTGTAAAGAGAGGAGAATGGGAGAGAGATGCGGCGGATGAGAGGGTGCAACGAGAAATGCGCGTGAGCAGGCCGTATGTGGTGGACTGGGCAAAACAATAGCTCTCGGGCTACGAATGTGGGCGCTACTTTGTCCACTGCCGTGCATAACGGTACATATGTATACATATTTACAGATATATATATGTATGTATATCTGTATCTATATGTATTTATGGTAGTATGCAGTTAGCTATGCCTGCCGCTTGGTTTGGCAGCTACAGGCCCACCACAAAATCGCTTGGCACGCAAACAGCTAAAGCGCAGTTATCATACAGTTAACGGTACAAGCTACTTTGACCGTTATAAATGTGTTTTTATATACCGTTGTGTGCGCAGATCTGTCTAACTACGCTAGTAAACACACTATTCTAGATATCTATGCATATGTGTGCGTACAAAATAACTGTTATGCTCATGCTTGTGTGTGTGTGTGTCGCTAGTGACCAATATTGGTTGGCTTACTTCACTATTTTACACGACCGTGTGTCCAGTGCGAAGCGTGGAGGCTGCGCTGGCTGCTTTAGGGCTGTACAGCAATGTTGTTGTTATGCATAATATGCGCAGTTGTTGTTGTTTTTAGTGATAGCCTGTAACTGCTGCAAATTTTTTCTGTCCCCAAAAGGCGTTCTTCAACAATAAATACCCTTAGGTCACTCAGGTCCTTTTTGGTTTCTTAAAACATACAACGACGACAGCGAGGTCCGCTTAGGGTAAAGATGAATTTATCGTAAATCGAAATAAAAAAGGCTTAAAGCTCAACACTGTTGAAACCCTTAGATATATAAAAACAGTTCCGAATATTTTCCACTTCGGTTATGTGGACTAACTATGAACTAGTTCCGAACCGATTTCATATGAACATCTTAGAGCCTCTTACAGTCTGGTGGACTAAAGAACTGTAAAACCTTTTATTTTCTTATACCAGTTAGACAAATATTTCTAAAGCCTGACCTAGCCTAGAAAAGGATGAGTTCAGGCTACAGGTATTGCTGAGCTCAGGTCATTACCGGGGTCACATTTGACGAATAGCGGACGGCCTATGCTAAGTAGATTAGCTGTGATTAGCAATAAGCAGTCCCGCACCAAAAACTGCAGGAGGAGTCGGCTTGTCTCAAAATACCTCACGCGTCCTATGAACCTCCGGTGGAAAGACGAACAGAGACCGCCTCTAAATAAGCGTCCACAACACCCATCAAGGTTGTACCCTGGGAGCACCTAACCACGAGAGGGAGGCAACAAACCGACGTGAGATCACACAACGACCAGCACCTAACGTGCACGTCGACGAAACCCTTGTTCAAAGGTTTATCAGAATCGAGACTAGTAAGATGCTGATTATGATATAATGGAAACCCCGAATAGATCAGTTTTTACAAAGTGCTGCTGAGAGCAACATTCTGTAACCTCAATAGCTAAGAGTGACAACTCACCGAAATGGCTGGCAGGCTAATGCTGTTCTCATCTCCGTCTCGTTAAAACGGACGAAGAAATCCCACGCAGAAGGAGGAAAAGTGGTGGAAGCACTTAAAAAAAAGAAAGACAACGAGGGAAGAATACAGCTGCAAGCCATAGAGCATATAACAGATCCAAGCGACAATCAAAGGCCGTGATCATTAAGCCAACAGAAGGCTATAGCTACGCAGAGGTCCTTATGAATATTAGAAGCAGTTGTTAAAGGGATCCGCAAAATAAGAGCCGAGACGCTACTATTGGATGTGGAGAAGGGACTATTGGATCTGGAGAAGAGACATACTACAAAAGCCAGCTTTTGCATGGCACGCAAGACCACCCTTCAGGAATATGCAACTGTGGCCGATCTTAAAGAAAAGGCCACTATAGATATTAGAAACCTCGACTCTCTTACAGTAAAAGAGAAAGTCGCAAAAGCTATAAAAGTTTTTAATTCTTTCGGAAGAAAGATAAAGGAATACTAACTGAGGACTTCGCAGATTAATAAACTAATCAACACAAGCAGCCTCCAAGTTATCTTTCTGGTACTAATGAACTCTTTCGACCGAAAGAAGCTGGTTGAACTGTGTATTATGGCGGACCCCGGCAACTTCAGGCAAGTTGAGCTTGAGTACAAATATCTGAGCCAAAAAGACTGAAACCGTGGTACCAATTGAATTATAAAGAGATCCATTTTCCTAAAGTGAAAATTAACTAAATTCAATGTCTAAACAAGAGCAAACTCGCATAAATAAACTTCGATTCACTTCAACACTAAGGAAGACTCGTATGAGGTCGGATTTGTGAGGAGATTCAGTGACTGAATCCTTAAATGTCAGCGGTTATATAACATAAGGCTTCCTATATATTAAAGCGCCAGCTTAACAAAGAAATCCGAAGATGATAAAAATGGAATCCATCTCAGTAGAATTTCCCGATCTTAAATTTCTCAAAAGGGCTCTTATGGAGAAAAGTTACAGCTTAACAAGCGGGATTACTAACAAAACTTTAACTACATGCTAGGACTTAAGCTACTACGAATAAAACTTGACATGTGACAGTTTGCAATTAAGTTACTTGGCGACATAAGAAGGCGATTGGACAGCCAAATCCGACTCATTGAAAACGAAGACGTTTTCAGATATTCAAAAGGTGTAATCCACATGGACAGGCTCAAAGCGCTTTGTCGATCTGTGAGGTTCTTATGATCCAGTAGTTAGAAGTTTATAGATCCCACAACGGACCGGTGTTCTAAGTGATATCCTTATTAGGTTGAAAGGTCCATCTGTTCAAGTGAGATCCCAATTTGAATCGAGCTTTCAATCTATCCTAACTTATAGAACCAAAAAAAAAACCGTCAGAATACTACTCATAAGTGATTATCCCTACTGTTTCAAATGTCTAAGACTTATAAGAATCCAAACTGGAGTCGCACCGAACGACGTAAATATTTTCTAATCATTTGGGGTTTTTAGTATTATAGTTCAACTTCTCACAATCAGATTCACAATACTTGGCTTTTGAGAAATCAAGTTCCCAAGTTTTGTAGTCTTTATTGGAGTGAACTTTTAAGCTCTAAGCTATGGATCAACTCTATCAAACTTTAATAAATTGAGAAAATTTTTTCTCGTGGCAAGTATAAGCCGGTGTTTACTCAGAAAGTCTAAAGCTCAAGTATCAAAGATGGTCAAAGTAGGGATTTCTCATTGCGTAAAATGTTTTGTCTATTAGATGAAACCTCGGCGGCCTGAAAAAGTTACTTAGCTGTCCGCCCGTCTGTATATATACCAACTAATCCCTCAGTTTTTGGGATATCGTTCTGAAATTTCGCACGCGTTCTTTTTTCAGCAAGAAGCTGCTCATTTGTCGGAACGACCGATATCGGTCCACTATAGCATATAGCTGTCATACAAACTGAGCGATCGGAATAAAGTGATTGTATGGAAATCTTTTACATTTGACGAGATATCCTCAAGAAAATTGGTATGGAATATTTCCTAAGACAATGGACCAACTTCTGAAGAAATTGTGCAGATCGGATAAATATAACATATAGCTGTCATACAAACTGACCGCTAAAAATCAAGTTGTTGTATGGAAAGCTTCTACATACAACAAGATATCTTCATGAAATTTGGGGTTTATTATTATCTAAATCATCCCTACAATCTCTGAACAAATTGTGCAGATCGAACCACTATAGCCTAAAGCTGTCATACAAACTGAGCTATTGGCATAAAGTTCTTGTATGGAAAGCTTTCACATTTGACAAGATATTTTCACGAAATTTGGCATGAATTATTTTCCAAGATAACGCTACCATCTCCGAATATTTTTTTCAAATCGGGTCACTATAGCATATAGCTGTCATACAAACTGATAGCTAAAAATTATGCAAAATATCTTTTTGTAGGCTTTTATGTTAAATAGATGCAACTTTGAAGGCTTCAATTCAGGTTTCTTTATTTTTTACTTCATTTTGTTTTTTTATTTGCTTATTTGAAACTTTTTTACTTTTATATTCCTGCCGTTTAAAACCCACTTTAATTCAAGAAAGTTAATTCTCTCTCTCGCTGCTCTAAACCACTTGTAATTTCACTTCAGCTAATCTAACCTTTTCACTAAAGCACAAAGCGCTGCTCAAGGTGACCCTCATTACAGTTATAAATCTGACCGGCAAACTTCAAAGCGTTTCTAAAATGTCTTAAGAAGATTTTGAGTGGCCTTTCTAATGCACTTATGCACTGAGAGCCAGATATGAGAGAGTATGTGTGAGGATTTGAGTATATACACATGTGTGAATTTGTGTGTAGGTGTGTGCATGTGTGTGTGCTGTGTGTCTTTTATGGCTGTGTCTTAAGTGTCGCTTAATTGTGTTGTTTAACTGTTTGTTGCACATTTCAGCGTTGTTGTGGTTATATTAAATAAATAAGGACACTCGACCACTGAAGAGACTGCCGAGAGTGAGAGTGGGAGTGAGTGGTGAGTTGTAAAGTTCATAGAGAAATGCAAATATATACACATGTGTATGTGTGTATGAGCCACAAAAAGGCTAAGCCGACTTCCTTGACTTTCAAGACAACATGTTGCAGCATGCATAATTGTTGTTATTGTAGATGTTAGATGCGGCGGCGGCTTCCTTTTGAAGACTCCTCTTTTTTTTGGTGTGAATGAAGTGGCACTCGAGCGCCAGGGTGAGCGTAGAAATAGAGAAAAAGCGAGTTCCACAAGTGCTACCACGGAGATTAACACCGAAGCTCCGAAGCACTGCAGTGTTCAAGCGAAGCTTAGGCACACCTACCTACGAACAAACATGCATACATGTATCCACACAGTTAACGGTAAATAGTCGAGTGCGCCCACTCAAGGCGTTTTGCGGCGTCGGCGGCTCATCAAAGCGTGCCGACACTCTTAGCGCATAATTTCAAGTAAGCTCTCACCTCAAAACGCACTTATGCATGTGTGTACTTGTGTGTGTGTATATTTATGTGGATATGTGGCGTTAATGCGGCGCTTATGCACACATTATGCCTGTGAGCTTAGCGTTTATGCAATTACAAAGTCTATTCGCAACTGTTTTTGTTGTAAGGACGAAAGTGACAGTCTCCTCGTATTAGAGCGGCAAAGAGGGAAGTACAGCACAAGCTGATGAAATTTCTAATGAAAGTTTTCCAATAAAGAAAGCTGAAGATATCATGCAGAAGCGGGGAAAATACGGGTTTTTCTGGGTTAACGGTTATTTAGCGTTTAAACTTAAAAATATAAGCAAAATTAACCAAAAAAAATTATAAACGAATTATCTCCATCCAAAAGAAAATTAGAAAACTAATTTAATTTTAAATAAAAAAATTTCAAAATTCAAAACTAAATTTGAAAATAATTTTAATATTTGTACATTTCTCAAAATTTAAAAAAAAAATCCTTCTGACATTAAAATATTAACAAAAAAATTTAAATAACGAACAGTTAATTATTCCTATTTTAAACCGATGCGTTTTCAAAACTATAGAAAAATTTTGAGATTTGGAAAAAAATTAAAAGCGTAAAACAAATTTGCAAAAACTTTAAAAATGTTGAGAAGCAAATATAGAAAAATTTGGGAGAATTCAAAAAATAAAAAGTATTTTAAAAATATTTGAAAATTAAAAATATTTTAAAAAAATAATATTTATAAATTTAAAAAAAAAATATTAAAAATGAGAAGCAAATATAAATTGAAACAATAAACAAATAATATTAAAAAAATATTTCAAATAATATAAAAAAATATTTTGAAAAAATTTTCAAAACAAATATACTTTAAAAAAAAGTTTGAAAAATAAAATATTTGGAAAAAGTTTGAAAAAATTTATATTTGAAATAAAAAATTTAAAAAACTAAGCAAATTTGTAAAATTTTGAGACGTGAAAAAATATTCTTAAAACGAATTTAAAAAACAAATTTGAAAAATAAGACATTAAAAAAAATGTAAAAAATAAAAATATTTAAAAAAAAGTTTGAAAAAGCTTATTTAAAAAATAAATAAATTTTAATGGTAAGCAAATATAGAAAATATTAGAAAATTTTGAGACGTGAAAAAATATTTTTAAAACGACATTACAAAAAAAATTTTTTTGAAAAAAAAGGCATTAAAAAATTTTTTTAAATAAAAATACTAAAAAAAGTTTGAAAAAGCTTATTTATAAAATAAGTAAATTTTAATGGTAAGCAAATATAGAAAATATTAGAAAATTTTTAGACGTGGAAAAATATTTAAAAAAAAACCTTTTAAACAAAAATATGCCAATAACTTTTTCAATAAAAAAATTAAAAACTTCAAAATTAAGAAAAAACAATAATAAAGAAACTATGACTTACCATTGTTCAAAAATGCATATTCCCAAATATAATATGTAAATAAGATCTGGAAAAAAAATTAATTTAAAAATAATTTACAAAAATAATTTAAAAATCATTTTGAAAAATAATTTCGAAATATAACTATTTTTAAAATAAATAAGATATAATAAAACTGTTGTATTAAAAATGTCATTAATATATTTTTTTGAAATTTATTCATAACATTAAAAAATTTGGGAATGAAGAAAAAATTAAAAAAAAGCAAGTTTGTAATTGAAAAAGTCGGAGACAAACTAAATGAGCAAAAATAAAATTAATTACAGTTTTTATACATTTAAAACACCATTTTCGAAAATATTTTTTTAAAAATAATAAAAAAAAATCGAATTTAACAAAAATATGTAAATTCAATGATAATGTACATATATGTATATACTGGCTGATACTTCAAAAAATATTTTCAAAAACTTAAAAAATATTTAAATTTGAAAAAAATCGAAAATTTTCGAAAATAACAAACACAAACTTGCGTAAGCGATATAAAGAAATTACTGAAACTTCAAAAAATAAATTCAATAAGGTAAACAATTTTAAATTTGAAAAATTATATTGAAAAAATTCCAAAATTTTGGAATTTAACAACGAAAACTTAAGTAAGCGCAGATATGAAAAAAAATTACTGATATTTTCAAAAAGTTAAAAACACTTTAAATTTGAAAAAAATAAATTGGAAAAATTCAAAAATAACTGTATTTATTAAAAAAAAGTAAATAATACAAATACAATAAAAACATGACTTATGTTTTAAAAATTTTAAAAATGTTAAAAAAAAATTTTGAATTTTGAAAACGGAAATTAATAAAATTTTCGAATTTAACAGAAGCAAAAAACTTAAGTAAACGAAAATATAAAAAATGTATTGATATTTCAAAATATATTTTCAAAAAGTTTCTCCGACTCAAAAAACTTAAAAAAATTTGAAAATTCTCGATTTTAACAAAAAATAAGAAAAGTTGAAAAAATATGACTAATATTTTAAAAAATATTTTCGAAAAGTTTCTCTGACTTAAGAAACTTCAAAAAATTTGAAAATTTTCGATAAAAAAAAGTTGCAAAAATATGACACTTATTTTAAAAAATATTTTCAGAAAATTAGAAAATTTTGAAATTTGAAAATGGAAATTTAAAAATGTTCCGAATGTTAAAATAAATTTTATAAAAAATTTAAAGTTTTAAAATTAAAATTTTCGAAATAGAAACAATAAAAGCAAAGCAAACTAATAAATAAAATGATTGATACTTAAAAATGTGTTTTAAATATTTTTAAACTTTTCTGAAATTTTTTTTTACAATTTGAAACTGAAAATTAAGTGAAAAGTAGTATGTAAAAAATTTAGGAATGCAAAATAGATTTTCAAAATGAAAAGTAAGCGAAAAAAAAATTTTACAAAAATGTTTAAATATTTTACATAAAAAATAAATAAAAAAAATCAATTTAAAAAAAGCAAAAAGATTTTCGAAGTTACATATCTATCATTGTATAAAAAATAATTCGAAATTTCGGTATTTTCGGAATGCAGAATTAAATTTTCTTGAAAACTTTCGAAAAAATATTTTAGATATTATAAAAATTGTTTGATTTAAAAAAGGCAAGAAAAATGTAAAAAAATATAGTTTTCACATAACAATATAATTACTTTTGGGATTCGAAATAGAAAAATTCAGTGAAAAGTATACAAAATATTTTCAGAATAAATGTTTGTCATTAAATAATAAGAACTCAAATTTCGAGACTAGAAAAAAATTATAAAAAAAAATTTTTAAATTTAAAAAATTTCGAGGTTAGAAAAAAATTAGAAAAACAAATTAAAAAAAAAATTTTAAATTAAAAAAATTTAAAATTTTAAATTAAAAAAATTTAAAATTTTAAATGAAAAAATTTTTTTTACAAAAACCGAGAATTTAAAAGAAACTGTTTGAAAAACAAAATATTAATTAGGGAAAACTCTATTACGAACATAAATTCAAAAAAAAAATTGAGGAAGATTAATATAAAGGGGCCATTTCCGATTGCAGATCCATAGAAACTCATAACCACACTTATTTATTATACCTCAATACCCTCACACACACACACACACAATGTATAAGTCCATTCCAATTTCTTACAAACTCCTTATATACAATCGCTCAACAATATTTCTAGCGCCACCTGCCCTCAATTCACTGCATTAACAGTGACTTCACGCTTCTATAGCGTCTTACGACACTTACAGCGACACCTAGCGACGAAGTATGACGAAGAAAACAACCGCTACGTATCTACAAGTATTTGAGTGAGTCCCAAAGTGGTGGAGAAATGAGTGAGAAGAAAAAGTATGCAAACAAAGAGAGTAAAGTAACTGAGACAAATAACTGTTTACTAAGAAATTTCACTCAAACTTGAAGAACATAGTATATTGAGTACTTAAGAATTTTGGAGTTTCTTGTCACTTATTTTTGCGATAAGATAATGAATACGAGTAAAGAAAACCCCCAGTCATCGATTTGGATTTCAACTTGCCCACTCTTCTTCCCTCTATCTTAGTCTATAAGCGATAACACGTTGCAGTTCACCGGTTATCTCCACGAGTTTGTTTCGCCAATAATCGCCTGTTTGTGGCCCATAAATACTCAAATATCAATAACTGTACTTGTGAATTTAACGGTTATCGCTGTGACTAGGTATATGACCTTTCAAATTTATAATTTTCATTGCATTTCCTAAGAAAATATTCAGTTTATTACCTTTGATAGCTTTGCAAAATAAAAAATCAGATATGAAGTTGACAGTATGAGCATTAGGGTGGCACGTTCTTCAATTCAAAATTTTCCTTTGGCGTAACATTTCAAAAAAATGGTTTTTTACCGCAAAATAATAGACAAGAAATTTTTAAAAATTTTAATATTTTACGAAATATTAATTTTTTTAATATTACTCTTTCAAATCTTACTTCTTTTAAATTTTATTTTTTGTAATTTTTTTTGTTCACACCTAGTTCTAATCTATCTTCAACAATGGTTACAGTGCCTAGATATGAAAGCATATCGGTCACCTGTCACATTATATTAACTGTTTAGTCCAATATTAGCCACGATTGGCAATTGTGCATTAACGGCATCGCAATAAACGAAAAAATTACCAATAAGGCAAACAAAGGTGTAAACAAAGAAACGTAAATACCGTTACACTATATAAATATGAAAAGTAATAAATAAGCAGTGAACATAATTAAAAAATTTATATACATATATACATGCATTAACGGAATCACAATAAAAAACCAATCACTAATAAGGCAAACAAAGGTGTAAATACCGTTACACAATATACATAAATATGATAAGTAATTAATAAGCAATTGATTTTTTTAAATTTTAGTACATATATTATACGCCAAAAAAATTAAAAAAAGTTAATCAAAATATATTTAAAAAATAAAAAAAAAAATTAAAAATTAAACGATTATAAAAAAAATTAATTAAAAACATAAGAACAAAATTAACATAAAAAAATTTAAAAAAAAAATTATACAAAGAATCGAAAAATTTTTCATTTAAAAATGTAAAACGAAGCGGTGATAAAAATTTATAAAAAATAAAATAAAAATTAACAAAAAAAAAATAAAAACATAAAAACATAAAAAATTACAGAAAAGGCAAAAAATTAAAAAATGTTAAAAAATTAGAATTTAATTAACGAAAATTAAAAAAGATTAATTAAAAATTTAATTACAAAAATTAAAAAAAAAATATTGATTAAAAAAATTAATTTGAAAAAAAAAATTAAATAAAAAAATTAATTAACAAAATTTAAATAAGAAAATTTTTAATTAACAAAAATTTAATTTAATTTAATTAAAAATTAAAAAAAAAATTATTAAAAAATTAATTAGAAATTAAAAAATATTAATTTAAAAATTCATTTGAAAAATTAAAAATTAAATAAAAAATTTAATTAATTAACAAAATTTAAATAAGAAAAAATTTTAATTAAAAATTTAATTTAATTTAATTAAAATTAGAAAAATAATTAATTAAAAATTTAATTACAGAAATTAAAAAAATATTATTTAAAAAAATTAATTGAAATAAAAAAATTAAATAAGAAAAATTTTTAATTAAAAAAATTTAATTAAAAAAATTAAAAAAATTAAAAAATTAATTATAATAAGAAATTAAATAAAAAATATTAATTAAAAAAAGTATAAATAAAGAATAAAAATTATTAAAAGGTTTGCAAAACAAAAATCTTCTGTCCATTGCTCAATATTTTAATTATATAAATTATCAGCACAAACAATGGGCTCCTCTTGCTCCAGAGATCTAACCGCAACTGATAATGAAAATCCAAAACTTTCGCTGGATGCAGGTAACGACACTGTAGATACGCCTAACAACAACAATAGCTGTTTACTGGCAGTGAAATTTGTGAATGGGGTAAGTAAACAGTGTACTTGTTGTTGTTAACTGTTACAGGAACCTATAGGGACGAGTATACAGTCTTAGGATACAAATATATAATAAAATTTTATAACATCGAGGCTCCAAAACGCTATCATCATTATCAAGAATGTCCTACGAGACAAAGGGTTTCAGCTTTTATAATCAATGTTGCGAAAAATCATCTGAAATCACCTCGACTCCATGTTCTGTTTTAAATTTTACGCTAATTATTCCAGAAACGAAGATTTCACACATATCTCATATTCCACAAGAGCCACAAGATTCAACACTTCGGTATTTCAAATATTTATAGGTTGTTGTTGAAGTAATTTCGTGGCATGGCGCCGAGTTGACAGCCCTTGGCCGGATAAAAATCCGAGTCCGTTCCGATTACTTAGACTCGACTGTCATGGGAACGGACCGCTGTAATACAGGTTTGCCTGCTCCGCCTGCAGAATGGCTCGAGGCCAGCTTTAACGGAGTTCCAAGTGTAAATAAACATATCCAAGCCACATAGATGGCTAATTTTGCCAATTGAGTCGAGGTCTTCATTAAATCTTTGCACAAAATCTTTAAATTTGAGAGCCCAGATATCGAAGACGTCTTTAACAGCAGAAAATCGGGCTCGAAAATCTGTGAAATCGCGTGTCACAAGCGATCATCATTTATTTAGAAAAAAATCTGTAAAAAGTCGTATTCTTATGGATTTATTGGAGCTATCGATTACCTTTCGAGGACGGAGTAATTAATCCAGTACAGCTGCTGGAACTCGAAGGCCTTTTGTGGCGGTTCGGACTAGTCTTATTTCGCATCTTACTCAAAACTAATTTTTGGAGAGGTGTTAAAAAAAATATATATATAGATGAGAACTGACAAAACTCGACTGCCCCTAAGTGGCTCTGTTAGATTTGAGGCTTCGCAGAGTTGTTTTCTGCTTGATTTCCAGAACTAGGAAGATCTAAATTCAAAAAAGCAGGTGTTGATGATTTTTTTTTACAAAAAAAATGCGAGATTTGGCGGTCATTTCTGGATCCAGAGCACCAAAAAGATATTTTTTACTTGGCTGGTGGGTGCAAGGTGATCTATATTCTTCATGCTTCTCAAAACTATGGGCTTTTAGGACATAATTTGTATATACTGAATGTAGACTGAGAATAACTTAAGTGACCAGGCAATAATTGGTGGATCTGCCGTTTCGAAGACCCCACTTGAGCTCTACAAGAGCTCAAATAAATATATGCAACGTTCGTTAAAGCTTTGATTCTGTTTCTTGGTCTTCCAGGAAAAAATTGTGGTTTTCAAATACGTGAGCGAAAAAGACGAATGGCCGATCTGCCATGAAATACCCGCTGAAGGCATTTTTCGTACGTTCATCGTGCAACGGTATATGCTTTTCATAGACTGGACGAACGCGAAGCGAATTTGTTGCTATGACATAACAACACGTGCCATACGCACGCTGGAACCAATTAAGAATGAAGTCTATATGCATTATTTCGCCGCGGAGTTTGAGGGCAAACTTTACCTCTTCGCGGATATAATGGATAAGCGAAAAGTGAATGTGTAAGCGATGCAATTGTATGTTATAGAGTACCAGACTTTCATAAAATTGCGCTTACACAAATATAGCTGGGATCCAGTAACGGATAGTTGGAGCCAGGCGCCGAAACTGAATGTAGCACGTGAGCATGCCGCAGCCGTCGCGCACCGCGGTTACTTATATGTGGCAGGCGGACGCAAGGACTACCTATTCAACTCTGAGCTACGCTCGGTGGAGCGTTACGATCCGCAACGACGTCGTTGGCAACGCTGCGCAGATCTGCTGCAAGCGCGGTGTGCCGCAGGGGTAAGTGTAGTTTGGAAAGCTTTGACATTTGTTCTACTAACAATCTAAATTTTATTTAAAGCTGGTCTCAGCTGGCGCTTTCCTCTACATTGTGGGCGGCGAATGTTCGGAGATACCAACTAATATGGTGGAGCGTTATGACGCACAGATAAATAAATGGACACAGGTTAGACAAGTATTTCCCACCTCAAATTTGTCTCTCTATCTATTTCTCCCTCTCTCATAGCTTTTGTGCATGCAAGCACCCAAACATTATCCCGCCTGCGCGTTCTACAACAATTCCTTGCTGGCTTGTGGTGGTCCCAAGCTGGATCAGGATTGTAAAATTGTCGAGGAGTTCAATGCAGCGGAGAACAAGTGGCTTCGAAAAAATAGTATGCCCTCCCAAGGTCCTTACTCTTATATGATTGTAACGCCGACATGGCTAAGGCAATTGGAGTCATCGAATTAGCCATTCCATAAATTTAATTTCTACATTTTTGAATTTTTTAAGAATTACAACTTTTTATGATGACTTAGAGACAAAAAATAAATATTTTTATAAACAAAAAAACTCTCTCTCACTATCATTCTCATTTTTACGCGCACACTTTCTTATTTAGATTTCTCTCGTTTTCCCTCTCTCTGTGGTAGTTATGAGGCTATTTTTCTCACTCTCTCCCGTGCAATACCGTTCACACTCTCTCTTTCTTGTTTAGATTTCTGTATTTTTCTCTCTCTCTGTAGTAGTTATGAGGCTATTTTTCTCACTCTCTCCCGTGCAATACCGTTCTCACTCTCTCTTTCTTGTTTAGATTTCTGTCTTTTTCCCTCGCTGTTGTAGTTATGAGGCTATGATTCTCACAGTGATTTACCGTTCCACTTTCACTAAGCCTCTCTCACTCCCAGTTTTTTTCCTTTCGTACATGTTAAACTTTTACACCCTTGATCCTAAAACTACGCAAATCACCAAATTTTATAGTGGTCCCCTAACGGAAAGGGTCTATAAAATCTCTCTCGAGGAGAAACTTCGACCTTGGACCAATATTTCATAGTGCCTTCTATCATTAAAGCTTCGTCCAAAATATCACGACGACTTAAGGGCTTGCTCCTTTAAACTCTCAGCTTTTGGTATTTTAGGCCCTAGACCACAAACCCAGGGTAATGACCAAAACTTTCGATACAAAAGTTGCATATAGAATAAACCAGTATGCTGAATCAGGAAGGTGTATAGTATTTATAATGAGCCACATGGGAACTCCATGGTGCAAAAAAATCTGGGGTCCAAGCAAGTCCAATTATCAAATTAAGGTGTCAAAATCTGGTCTTAAACCAGGACCAACGCTCTAAACTGCAGCGAAGGTTTTCATCAAAAAAGCGAAATTATTTCAAAATTTTCTGGAATATTAAAAGATGGGTACAGTGACCTAGAAAGGGGGGGATGATCGGGGGCATTTCTTCCCTTTTCAAAAGTTCTCAGTGCGGTCCGCTCCTCTGAAGTAATTTTTTAAAGATTTTTTTTCGACAATTGCTGAAACAGGTGCCCGCGTCTCATATCCTCCCAAGGACTCTGGGTTACTCCATACACTATCTTCTTTCGCTAATTGTAAAGTCATTCTTGCATATTCTAACGACTGTCCAATGTTTAAGTAGAAAAACGATTTAAGCTGAATATAACCCTTCGAACCCTTTACATCTCCGAACAACATAAATTCCTCCCTGATGATAATTTGAAGCATTTAATTCGAAAATATCTTGTCAATGTGGCCTAGTGCCTTATTTGTGTCGAAGAGTATAAGAAATGCGGTCCAAAAAAGTGTTTCTTGCAACCACTAAAAGCATAAGCTGAACAGCGTTTCGGTGATAGATCACAATTATCAAGAGATATTGCCCTCGAACGCAAAGCTTGGCGTTACTAACAGAGGGAATTCGAACCCAGAGTGACAGTCAGTCGGGCACTCGATCATATGGAGTTCTGAACGTTCTACCGAACTTTATATACAATTCAAGGAAATAAATTGATGGATAGGGATTTCCACATTATCATCAATGTACGTACATTTGTTTGACTTATCAGTGTTGATAAAATAGTAATGCCGGAAATATACAAGTGCTCCAAGCAAATAATAACTGAAAAAATTGGTCATGAGATAATGAAAAGATATTGTATAATACTTGTATATTCGCAGAAAGGCAAGATTTGGGGGATTCACTGTTTAGAAAAATTCAGTGCTGAAAGCAAATGGCCGTAGTTATCTGGCTGACAGTTACTCTTCTTACCTCTTTTCTATTTCTAGCGGGGAAATGGAAGATTTTATACTTTCGGAAGACCACCGAATGACAGAAAAGAGCACATTTTTGGAGATAGTGATGATGAAACACGCTTCTGTCTTTAACTGCTGAAAGTCCATAATCGATATAGAAAGACTTTTTATCGAACTCACAAACTTCAAAAGAAAAGTTTGTATCCTGAAAATCGAAAGAAATGAATAAAAGGAGAAAATTTTTTTTTGAAGAGAAATGGGAAAAACTACTCTATCTCTCTCTGATTGCTGAGACACTATAATCAATATCTATAGGCTTGTTATCGAACCCACGATCTCAATACCTTTGAAAATTCAACGAATTGACTTAAAGAAGCAATTTTTTGGAGGATAGCGATAAAAGGCTTCTCAGTCTCTATATGCTTTGATTCTATAATCGTTATACGACAACTTTTTATCGAATCCACGACCTTCAAACTGGCATAATCAACAAATTCCGCTAACACTTGTTTATATTTAACGAATTCCGGCACCCTTTAGTCGCAAATATATAAAATTATCTACTTAGGGTCACAGCTATACGTATGAATATTGTCCATGGAGTGATTAATATTTATCTTATCGATGAAAGCTCTTATCTGAAGTAGTATGTCTAATCTTCAACTGAACTTGACATGCATACCACTCGCTGCATTTGCAATTTTAGTGCAACAATAGACGCGAGAGAGCATAGTGCGTGTGAAATTGAAAAAAAAATTAAATTTTAGTAAAAAAATATTTTAAAAAAATTAGAAAAAAATATTTAAAAAAAATTAAATAAAAAAATTTAAAAAAAAAAATTATTAAAAAAAATTTTAATTTAATGATATTTAACAAAATAAAAAAAATATTAAAACAATATAAAAAACCAATTTTTTAAAAAAAAACCAGAAATATAAAAGAAAGGTTTTAATTTAAAAAAAAAAAAATAAAATTTTAAAAAATATTACAAATATTAAAAAAATTTAAAAAATATATAATAAAATTAAAAAATTTAAACAAAAATAGTTTAAAAAATATTAAAAATCAATAAAACAAATAATAAAAATAATAGAAATAATTAAATAAAAATAAAAAACAAAAAAAGCCATACAAAAAAATACAAAAAAAAATATATAAATACTAACTGTTCAACGAAAATAAAAACTTGCAAATTTTGTGCAACATTAGAGGCGATGAAGTCTACTGAAGCAAAGTGAAAAAAAACCAAAAAAAATATTGAAAAAAAATTTCTCCAAGAATTATAAAAAATTCCATTAATCACCTGTTTCGGTGACTTTTAGAAACACTCATACTCTCTCCAACTCTTTCGCAATATATAACTGTTAAAACGATATACATATTAACCGACCGCGAAAGGAGACATTTGAAAGCCATCAAACTCTCTTGTTTTACAACTCAGAACTCTGACAAAAATCAATAATATGGGCTCGTCTTGCTCTAATACAAAAGCTACAACAACTACTACAGCCGATGTTGTTGTAACTACTATCGATAGCATTGCAAACACATACAATGACAATAATAGTTGTTTACTGGCAGTGCAATTTGAAAATGTGGTGCGTATGATACCTTTTTAACGCTAACTGTAATCATATTACAGTTAGCAAGTGATAAAAAGCTCAAAAAGTTTAACTGAAAATGCTTCTGTTTAAAGCTTAGTCTCTTTTTTGACAAATCTTTTGAATTGAGAACTCTGGACTCCTCCATAGAATACCATGAAATCTGATTTCATCGAAATTATTCTCTGATGCGTAATCAAGAGATCTCTGTGGGTCTAAGCAGACGTCGATAAGACCCTGATAATCAACAAGCTGTCAGTTTCCGTCTAGGTTGAGACTCTTTACCCCTTTCGACTTCAACAAGAGATCTATGCATAAATCCTGAAATACGAATTGAATAATTAATGATTTTCTCAACAATTTTGATATGCACGAAAACGCTAAAAATCTTACAGACTTTTTTTCAAAACCTAGAAAATTGCTTACTGAGACAGGAATCCATTATACTATATATTAAAATGTCGTCAAGAACCTCATAATCAACTGCCCGTCAGTTTCTATGTTCATTTGGACCCACTAACCCACATCGACTTTTCTCGCAAATTTCCATAGACAAGGAACCCCCGAAAGTCTTTCGGACTGGCCACCAAAATCTCGCCTAGAAAAATAATTTCTACAACTGGGTTCTATTATATGCATATTCATCAAGAACCTGAGCCGTCAGTTTTCGTCACCCATTGGACGCTCATATCGACTTCAACTAGAGATCTCAAGAGAAATCCAGAAATACAAAAGTTTTCTCTCAAATTTCCACAGACAAGGAACTCCTGAAAGTCTTTCCGACTGTCCTCCAAAATCCCGCCTAGAAAAATGTTTTCTACAACTGGGTTCTATTAAATGTATATCTGGATGTCATTAAGACCCTAAGTCGTCAGTTTTCGTCACCCATCGGACGCTCATATCAACTTCAACTAAAGATCTCTAGAGAAATCCAGAAATGCAAAAGTTATGATTTATGATTTTCTAAGGAGTTCCCATAGACAAGCAACCCCTACAAGTTCCGACTGTCCTCCAAAATTTCACCGTGGGTCCATTGACCCGAATCGACTTCAACAAGAGATTTATGAAAAAATTTGGAAATACGAAAAGAGTGATTTAGCATTATCCCGGAAATTTCGATAGAAGTATTGATAGCCTAAACGCTTGAATAGAGAAATATTCCCGGAAATCAGAGGTACTTTAATACCCAATCCAATCTTAGATAGAAGTGGCCAAAAACCTGGTAGGAAGTTCAAAAAATTCTCTGAAATTCAGAGCACCAGCTGCCGCCAAAATCAAAAGTACACCATCTCGTGATCCAATTGACTCGCGTTAATTAAAATGTTTACTAACTGGAGTCTATTTCTTGCATTATTCATTCAATAGTTGAGCTTCTCGGACGTGAAAATCGGCTGGAATTCCAAGTTTTCACAGGACATCTGTGAAATGAAGTTGTACATATTAATCCTCTAAAATTTTTCTGTGGTCCAGCTAATTCTCGTCAACGAATTTTTAACTAACAGAAGACCATTAGTTGCATTATTAGTAAACTAATTGATCTTTCCGGATTTTCGACATGAAATTCGGCTTGAATCTCAGTTAGTTTATCCAGAATATCCACAAGATCTCTGACATAAAGATAAGGACAGCGGACTTTTGAAAAATCGGTTTTCCGGTAGCTCAGGTTAAGCCCAATTTGAGACAGCGCTCGAAAAATTTAACTCTTAAAATGTCACTGACATTACCTGGCAGGTCTTATACGTTCAGCAGTGGTATTCCTTGGAAATAATGAGTAGAGACTTAATTTAGGTTGGAATGCATTAAAGCAGTAAAATTTCTATATAGATTTAAGTGACCTAGCAGTTCTTATGATCTTCAACAGATTATTCCTTGAAAAGTAACAGTTACCCGGTAGTGGTTAGGACCGGAAAAAAACCAGACTTCTAGAAACACAGAACCAACACATATGTACACCGAACTCAAGAACCGATTTCCATTCGTAATCACCTTGGAGAATCCTAGTACGACTCTGCATACAGGTCTTATGTGGATCTCCACTGATAAAAGAAATTATAGCCAGCTTTTCTTTAGTTTCCTACACAACCCCTCCATTTTCTCTCAACAGAAATCCATCAGAGTCTTGAAATACCAGAGCGCGATAGACGAATGGACTATTATACACGAAATACCCGTAAAAGGTCTCTACCGCTCCGCCATTGTAAAACAATACTTGCTCTTCCATGACTGGCAGGATGGCGTACGGGTTTGTTGTTATGACACAACAACACGCGCCATACGTACATTGAAACCGTTAAAAGCGGACCAACCGTATTGGAGTTGCTATTGCGCCGCCGAGTATCGAGAGCGCCTTTACTTAATCGGCGCTGAGACGCACGATAATCGCAAAGTCTACGCGTAAGTTTGTGACTTCAGCAAAAATTTCGATTTTTATAAAAGTTTGTAAACCCCTACTTTTAGATGGGATCCAGAAAAGGACGTGTTGACCGAGGCGCCAAAGCTGATTATTGGTCGCACACGGACAACGGCCTTGAAACATGACGGTTACTTGTATGTGGCCGGTGGCATGATCTCCAATGAGGGCAATGAACGCGACACCAACTCGGTAGAACGGTACAATCCGCGACACAACTGTTGGGAGCGTTGCGCGCCGATGTTGCAAGCGCGCGCCGTGGCCGGGGTGAGTAGCTCAAAGGAGTGAATAAAAATTTGCGAATGAGTTGAAAAACTCCTTCGTTAAGCAAAAATCCAATTTTTTTGTTGCATCAACTTTTGTTGTTGTTATTGATATTGTTTTTTTATTAATTTCTCCGACAGTTGGCCTCCGCCGGTCGTTTCATATTCGTTGTGGGCGGCGACTGCGCGTCGACACCAACAAATATGGTGGAACGCTATGACACGCATACCAACAAATGGACTCAGGTGAGTTGGCAAAGCAGAAAATTTGTTTTGAAAAATCATTAAAGAATTTTCAATGGTTTAAAAAAAAATTTTCATTTCTTTTTCGATTTTGTAAAATTTTTGAGTACACAAATATTTTAAAATTTTACAACAAACAATACAAACTAAATTAATTTTTAAAAAATTAAAGCATAATAAAATAATAATAAAAAAATTAGAAAATTAAAATTTTAACATAAAATTTTGGATATTGATAAACAAATTTATAAAAAAAAAAAATAAAAATTATGGAAAAAAATTTTTAAAATTTAAAGTTAATAAAAAAATTTAAAATTAGAAAAATTTAAAAAATTAATTAAAAAAAATTATAATTTGATTGAAAATCAGAAAAAATAAAAATTAAATTCAAAACATTTTTGTAATTATTGTTTTCCAAATTTTCCCAAAAAATGTAAAACTAATTGTAAATTTTTTGCCTTAGTTTTTAAATTTTCGATTTTGTAAAATTTTTGAGTACACAAATATTTTAAAATTTTACAACAAAGAATGCAAAGAATACAAAATAAATTAATTTTAAAAAAATTTAAGCTTATATTAAAATAATAATAAAAAATTAGAAAATTAAAATTTTAACATAAAATTTTGGATATTGATAAACAAATTTATAAAAAAAAAAAATAAAATTATGGAAAAAATTTGAATTTAATTAAAAATTTAAGTTAATTAAAAAAAATTTAATTTATTTAAAAAA